>NC_135234.1:8861835-9161835 GCF_051348905.1 Ranitomeya variabilis | reverse complement strand
GGACCCTGCCCGCGAGGGCTCACAATCTACAAGGGATGGGTGAGGATACAGGAGGAGAGAGGACCCTGCCCGCGAGGGCTCACAGTCTACAACATTAAATCCCCCCACAATATATCCCCCCATCCCCACTCACATTAAACCCCCCCTGCACTCTCGGTGTCTTCAGCTCCACAGGAGCACTTACCACCGCTCTGCACCTCCCGCTCTGCTCTGCCTCTGCTCTGCCGCGCAGGTGAGTGACGTCAGCAGCGTGATCACATGACCTGAGTCAGAGCTTCAATTGTACTTCCATCTCAGATACGAGTACATTTGAACACTGGGAGCCGGCGCGCCGCAGCTTCTCTGTGCCGGCTGTCAGCTTGACAGTCGGCACAGAGAACAGCTGACTCCCAGTGCGGGGGGCGGCAGAATGCAGCCGCTGGGGGAGACACCGCTTTAGGCGGCCTGACTGCGCCCCCCTGCCGGCTGCGCCCAGGGCACATGCCCAGGCTGCCCCCCATAGATACGCCACTGAGTCCAGGTCCATGTTGTCTATAGCAATGAAGCTTTATCAGTCTCCGATAACAATTCTGTAACTTTCTCATAAAATAGAATGCAATATATTGGTATTCAGGGATATCCTTCTCTGACACAGAGCTCCAAACACCCTACATACTGCTTACCTGCAGTCACCACTTGGGGGGCTCAAAACATGGTTATACTGCTACTAGGGGGAGCGCATTACATACAGATTAATACAGGCACCAATAAGGGGAGCTCACTGCATAGAGATTTATACAGCCACCACTAGGGGGAGCTCACTACATACAGGTTTACACAGCCACCACTAGGGGGAGCTCACTACATACAGATTTATACAGCCACCACTAGGGGGAGCTCAGTACATACAGATTTATACAGTCACCACTAGGGGGAGCTCACTATATACAGATTTATACAGCCACCACTAGAGAGAGCTCAGTACATACAGATTTATACAGCCACCACTAGGGGGAGCTCACTACATACAGGTTTACACAGCCACCACTAGGGGGAGCTCCCTGCACACAGATTTATCCAGTCACCACTAGGGGGAGCTCACTACATACAGATTTATACAGCCACCACTAGGGGGAGCTCACCCTATACAGATTTATACAGCCACCACTAGGGGCGCTCACCACATACAGATTTATACAGCCACCACTAGGGGCGCTCACCACATACAGATTTATACAGCCACCACTAGGGGCGCTCACTACATACAGATTTATACAGACACCACTAGGAGGAGCTCACTACATACAGATTTATACAGTCACCACTAGGGGGAGCTCACTACATACAGATTTATACAGTCAGCACTAGGGGAGCTCACTACATACAGATTTATACAGTCACCACTAGAGGGAGCTCACTGCATACAGATTTATACAGTCACCACTAGGGGGAGCTCACTACATACAGATTTACACAGCCACCACTAGGGGAGCTCACCACATACAGGTTTATACAGTCACCACTAGAGGGAGCTCACTGCATAGCATAGAGATTTATACAGCCACCACTAAGGGAGCTCACCACATACAGGTTTATACAGCCACCACTAGGGGGAGCTCACTACATACAGATTTATACAGCCACCACTAGAGGGAGCTCACTACATACAGATTTATACAGCCATCACTAGGAGGAGCTCACTACATACAGATTTATACAGCCACCACTAGGGGGAGCTCACTACATACAGATTTACACAGCCACCACTAGGAGCTTGTAGTCTGTGGAGGAAGGTGCTGGTCTGTTTGCTCCAGGAGAGTCACCAGTTTTTTTTCCCACCAGTAATTCTCCCCCTCTCTGACCCAGGAAAGAGAGGGGTGTAGTGGATGGACTGTGGGGCTGAGTCCCCGTCTCCCACCCCTCGGTCTAAGCCGGCGAGGGGTGGGAGCTCATTGCTACCGGCAAGGAGGGTCACCAGATCTGGCAAGGCCCAAAACATGGAGGAGCCCAGGAAGACCCAGGAGGGCTGCAAAGCCCCTAAGGCTGAGGCGAGGGCCACTGTGGTGTCTCCTCCCGGAGGTGAGCGGAGCACTCGCAGAGGTGCAGCGGCGGCGGTGCCGAAGGATTGGGGCACTAGGGCCGCACGGGAGCCGGTTACCAGCTATGGCTCCCGCGTCCATACGTACCTCGGCGAGTATGAGGAGGCTGGGAAGACCATCAGGAGACTCCGGGAGGAGCTGAAGGAGGTGAGGCAAGCTGCAAACAGAGCCTCCCGCACAGAGAAGTCTGCCCTGACAGCCAGGATATCCAGCCTGGGGATCTGCATTGAGGGCATGGAAGCCCGGAGAGCGGCAATATTGGACAACAGCGGGCCCTTCCGGGAAAAACTGGAAAATGAGGACCGATTCCACAACATGGCTGCTGCACAGGAGTCAGAGGGGTCTCGGCGTCCGACCCAGGTGGAGGAGGTGGACCATGAGGAGATGGAGGAGGCGCCGTACCCACCTGGGGGCTTGGTAAGTGATCTCCGGGCCACACACAGCGGGATAGATCCAGTGCAGGTCCCACTCCCATCAGACAATAGCATTTCAGAGGATGATGGGGGTGATGCGGATGATAGCTGCAGCGATAACAGCAGTAGTGGGGGTTGCCTCGTCTTGCAGCAGATCCGTCAGCTGGAGTCCCCAGTAAATTATGCCCACCTGAAGTTTGGGGATGAGGTCTGCGGGGACGAGGCAACCAGGAGGGGGAAAAAGAAAAGCAAAAAAAGGAAGAAAACATCGGAGGAGAGGTTGGTGTTTGTCCCCCTTCCTGGGACCCCCCGGTCCCGCTGTGTGGAGCCCGCTACCCACCCCGGCCCGGGACCTGCAGTGGGTCCGGTGCGAGGGAGCGGGGAGAGTACAAGTCATATGGCGCAGGTCGCCGTCTCTGCTGGCGGTAGCAGAGGGGGCGAGAGTGGGCATGCGGCTGCAGAGCCGGACAGTGTGCATGGTCTGGAGTGTGGCCCTGTGGCGGGCGGTAATAAAACCTGTGGAGGTGTCCAGGCCCGATCCTCTGTGGAAACGGGGGACGGCCTGGTGCCTGCTGCACCCGCTGACGCTCGGGGGGTGGAGGCTGTGGGTACCTTACCGGTGGTCGCCGCTCCCCGCAGTGTTAGCGGTGTGCTGTCAGCCGGGGCCGCATCATCGGCGGCGTGTGCTGTGGTGTCGGGGTCCCCCACATGCAGATCCGATGCTGGGTCAAAATCCGGGACCCCGGCACCGCTTATCATCTCAGGTGCAGCTGTAATGGCTGCGGTAATGCCGGCCCGGATCGCACCCTCGCCGGAGGGGGTCGCACCGCCGGGGTCCTCTGCATGTGTGTCACCTGTATCTGTGGGGGACCCGGCGGTGAAGTGCACACAGCGTGGAGATGGTCTGCAGGAGAGGCTGGAGCAACAGTCTGCAGCTGCCAGCACATGCTCTGCTGAAAAGCAGGGTGTGGTAATCAAACCCTGCAGTATGGATCTTAAAGGGGCAGCTGCACTGCAAATAGCAACAACCCCAGCAGAAAGCAGAAAAAAAAGGGAAACAAAAATGTAAATAAGAATGGAAGTGGTGTGAATATTGTCTGTGATAATGGTGACGGGTCAGGGGTGGTTTCTGCTGGAGGTATGGTTGGTGTGAATGGTGCCAGTGCGGTGATTTCTACCAGTGAAAATGGTGAGGCTGAGGTAAGTGAGGTGGAGATGGTTGACTGTGAGGTTGAGGGTTCAGGGAATATAGGGGCTGGTCCATCATCCCCCTCACCTGCAGCCGCCATTAGTTATGCGGCTGCTGCCAGTGTGGTTCCACAGGGGTCTTCCTCATCTCCGGACCCAGGGAATGAGGCTTTTCGCCGCCGTTTCCTGGAGGCCCTCAAAAAAGGGGAGCGGACGATCAATGTAGAGGGAAGAGAGGTGGCGTTGTCCTACTGGCTAGATAAGTTTGGTCTAGCTGCCTTCCAAGAGAAAAGGGGGGGGGGGGAGTCCGTGTGGTCCCTCCCGACAGCCGGGCAGGGGGTCTCCAGGAGAAATGTGGTTCGTCTTCGCTGGAGGGGCGATGAGGCGTGTCCATCCAGGACAAATGTAGTGAAGCTCCTCATGAAGATGGACTTCAGAGCTATTGACATCTTTGCTCTGATACATCCTTTTGGGACCTCCACCTTTGATATCAGCTTTGTTCGGCCGGAGGGCTTGGAGCTCTTTTGGTCGAATTATGAGCTGGTAAAAGAGGAGCCCGGCTGGCAAGGGTTCGCTGTGGAAGCAATTTCTCGCCAAAGTGGGCCGAAGAAAGTGACCGTTTTAACATGTAATGAGTCTCTTTCTGGCGTTGACATAATGACCTGGTTGAGCCGCTACGGCGAGGTTGTGGAGGTCCCTAAGAAGAACCGGGACGATTTTGGTATCTGGTCAGGAGGCTGGACCTTCATGGTAAAGTTGAAGCGTTCAGGTGGCACTGTCACCCACATCCCTTCCTCGGCTTTCCTGGGAAGGGATCAGATTCTGGTCTTCTACCAGGGGCAGCCGAAGGTATGCCACAGGTGCGGTGATCCTCGCCACTTCAGCGCGGGCTGCAAGGTGCAGAAATGTGCCTTGTGTGGCGAGGTGGGTCACCTCGCCGCATCCTGTGGTGTCATTCGATGTCATCTGTGTGGTGATCTAGGTCACCCGTTCAGCCGCTGCCCTCGTTCCTTCTCTAATGCCATGGCCGGCCGGGCGGAGGGGAGCCGTGAGGAAGTTCCTGGCGGTGCAACTTCTGCAGAGGTTGGAGGTGGCAGCGGGGGAGGAGCTGAGGGGCCGATGAGGAATGGCAGGGCTAGGGGCCCCTCTTACCAGCGGAGGCAGGCAAGACGTCAGGAGGGCAGGGGGCAGGAGGAGCCTCGGGAAACTGGGGTAATGGCTGCCCCCTCCTCCGACGCGACGGCCCATGTCACTGAGGCCCCGGGGGAGGAAGCGGTGAATGAGGAGATCAGACGGATGGAGAATGAGGAAGCGGCTGATCTCTCAGATGCCTCTCAATATGAAAGTTTTGATGAGGATGAAGGGGACCAGCCAAAAGAAATGGGTGACAAGGGTACCAAGAGTGCCAAGTGTGCTAAAAGTAAAAAAAAGAAGAATAAAAAAGGTGGAAAATCTTCTTCCCTGACCAAGGTGCCTAAGGAAGGTCCCACCGACTCCCCTCTGATCCCCCTCTCCAACCGGTTCCAAGCCCTTGACGATCCTGCTGAGACGGGAGTCGGGGGTGAGGTTCCGGAGGTAACATCGGGAGGGCCTTTGGGAGGCGGGGGTGTCCCTTCTCCATTGGGTGTGTCTTCCTCTGGAGGTGGGGACGACCCTGGGTCCGGAGATGAGAAAGAGGTGGGAGGGATGGATACCTCTGTCTCTCTGAAAAGAAGAGGGGGGGCTTCATCATCCGGAGATGAGCGGGCTAAGAAAAAGGGTGGGGGGAAGAAAAAGGCCATCTAACTCGATCACTCATGATGGCGGCACCCACCCCGTTGACTCTAGCGACCATTAATGTCGCTAGTATAAAGTCTGATGCGGCTAGATTTGCGGCCTTTGATTTTCTCACCCGATTTGAGGCTGAAATTTTGTTTTTGCAGGAGACCAGGCTTACGGATATGGGGGCCATACGCAAGGCGGAGAGCGAGTGGAGGTGCGGGTCTTCGTACTGGTCTCTTGCGGCCGAGCCGTGTAGCGGGGTGGCAGTCCTTTTTAAGACTGCATCGGTTGAATGCCGGAGAGTTATCGAGGTAGAAATGGGGAGGTGCCTGGTCTTAGACGTCTTCATGAGGGGACAGGAGCTTCGGCTCATTAACATCTATGGTCCGCAGTCAAAGTGGGACCGTAAATGTCTCTTCCTGAAGATTAAGCCCTATCTTTTTACGAGTCGGCAGGTGGTTTTTGGAGGTGACTTTAACACTGTCACAAGGCTTCGTGATAGGGGAGGCTCCATTGACCGGCTGGCTTATGATAGTAATACTCTTAATAACATAGCTAGTGACGCTCGCCTGGTGGATGTCCACATCCGGCACACCCCAGATCACTGTGGTTTCACCTTTCATAGAGGTAATTGTAGGTCTAGGATAGACAGGTTTTTTTTAAAGGAGGAAGCCATCTCTTCAGCAGTGTCCGTTGTTGAGGTGGAGTTCTCCGATCACTGTCTGATTTCTTTTTCTCTGAATGTTTCAGAAACCCCTCGGATGGGAAGGGGACTATGGAAGCTGAATTCGTCCCTCTTGGAAGAAGCAGAGATAAGACAATCCTTTGAGGACTTTCTTCAGAGCCAGGTACCGCTTTTGGATCTCTGTAGCGATAAGTCAGAGTGGTGGGAGATGTTCAAGGATCGGGTTGCGAGTTTCTTCCACCAGCTCTCGAGCCTCAGGAGCCTGAGCAGGTACCGCCTGTATCGGGAACTGAGGAGGAAACTCGAACATCTCGTCTCGGCTGGAGGTGACCGTGAGGAGATCTCCAGAGTGAAGTCTTTACTCAAGAGGTGTCAGTACGATAGGCACACATCTTTGGTTTTTGAGAGGGATTTCGGGAGGTACTGCTCGCCTGACCCCTACAGAAACTGTAAGATGTCAGTGAGTTGTAAGGTGGTGACAGGTTTGGTCGACGATACGGGTTCCCTGAACAGATCCAAATCAGGGATCCTGGAGGTGATCAGATCTTTCTACTCACACCTCTTGGGGAAGAGGGATCTGGATCGGAACGTGATGTCGGCTTTCCTGGCCGAGGCCATCCCTGAGCCAGGAGATGACCCCTCGCTTCACGTTTTGACAGAACCAATCAGGGAAGAGGAAGTGCGACTGGCCATTGATGGGCTTCGGCCTAAGAAATCGCCAGGTCCGGATGGCTTAACATCCGAGTTTTATAAGACCTTTAGGGACTCCTTGGTCCCTCTCTTGACTGAGGTGTTTAACGAGTGTCTCTCCTCGGGCGCTCTTTCCCAGTCAATGAGGCAGTCTGCCCTGATTATCCTGTCAAAGGGTAAGGACCCGTCCCGTATTGAGAATTGGCGTCCCATAGCGCTTCTCAATATAGACCGGAAGGTTCTGGCAAAGGTGCTGTTCAAACGGCTGGTGAAGTTTGCACCCCGGCTCCTTTCGGGGGCCCAGCACTGCTCTGTTCCAGGCCGCAGTACGTTTAGTGCTGTGCTCGGTGTCCGAGAGGCAGTGGAGCAGGGCAGGGCAGGTCACTGGAAGGGGTACTTGCTGTCCTTAGACCAGGCGAAGGCTTTTGATCGGGTTAACCATGAGTACCTCTGGTCCGTCCTTCTGAGGTACGGTCTGCCTGGGGGGTTTGTAAATTGGCTAAAGATCTTGTACGCGGGGGCAGAGACTTTCCCACTCGTGAATGGTTGGTCTGGCCGCCCTTTTGAGGTTGGGTCTGGGGTCCGCCAGGGCTGTCCATTGAGCCCGCTGTTATACGTGTTCGCGATAGATCCCCTTTTAAGGAGGATTGAGCGTGGACCGTTGGCGGGAGTCAGGATGGACCAGGTGGCCTCGGAAGCCACTCTGAGGGTGGTAGCGTATGCCGATGACGTCTCCCTTTTCGTGTCCTCGGGTGAGGAGGTGGAGTGGGTCATGTCTGAGGTTGATCGCTACTCGGAGGCTTCTGGGTCCAGAATTAATCAGGAAAAGTGGGAGAGTCTCTGGCTGGGAGGGGGAAACCCTAGTTTTGGTCTCCCGGACACTCTTCCAGAGCCCCAGGCATCGGCAAAAATCCTAGGCATCGAATTTGGCCCTGGGGACTACCCCCAGCAAAATTGGGAGGGCAGACTTAAGATCGCCGCCCAGAAGGTGGACCAATGGAAGGGTTGGTCTTTGACCCTGAGGGAAAGGGTTAGCCTGGTTAAGGGTTTTTTGCTACCCTTGTTAATATACCTGGGCAGTGTCTGCATGTTGCCAGAGCCGCTCTGGACACGGGTCTACAGCCTGTTTTTCCAGATGTTATGGGGAAATAGGCTGAACCTAGTCAAGCGGGAGGTCACGTACCGCACGAGGAGACTAGGAGGGTTGGGTATGGTCAACCCGGTGGTGTTTCTAATAAACACTTTTGTCAAGACTAACATCGCCAACCTCTGGTCAGAGAGGGCTCCTCCATGGGTATTCTCCTGCAAGGGATGGCTTCGACCCTTCTTCCAGGAATGGGAGACAGGAGGGCAAGTGAAGGACCTGCGCACACCGCACGGGCATCTCCCGGCTTACGCTACCCCGGTTCTTAAGGTGATCCGCCGGTGGGGTCTGGGAATGTGGGAGATCAGGACCATGTCGAGGAAATTCCTTGACAGGAGGGTCCTGTTGACCCATTTCCAGAAGCCTCTGGTACTCAAAGATTGCCCAAGTCGGGATCTGGAGGGTGGGCTGAGGTTATTGAATTCTACCCGGGTCCCCTTGAAGTTTTGGGACTTGGCTTGGCGCTGCTTCCATGGGAAACTGTATGTAAGGGACAACCTGAAGTGTAGGAACTCCGATGATCGGGGTTGTCCCCGTGAGGGGTGCTGCGACACGCTGGAAAGCATGGAGCACTTCCTCCTTCAGTGTCCTTTTAATACAGGGGTCTACAACAGGGTGGGTGCTTCCATAGGCTGGCCTCGGCTGGCACACCTTTCCTATGCGGAGTGGGCGTATGGGGCATTCGGATCCCTGGGTGGCCGAGATCGGGGCACTTTATTTCTAGTCAGTTTAGTCGTCAGGTTTTACACGTGGAACGCACGGTGCTTAGTGTCAACTCAGCAGAAAATCCTCCCCCGGGACGAGGTTGTTAGGAACATTCTGGGTGGCCTGGTGAAGGTGCGCTCTCTGGAGTATGACAGGTTGGGTGCAGTGAGGGCCTCTCTTCTCTGGAGAGGGTTCTCATTTAATGTACCTAGGGCTTAGATAAGCAGGTAAATGATAGGGACAGGTAGACAGCTTCAGTAGGGACAGGTAGATAGTTAGGGACAGGATAGGGACAGTTAGATAGGCACGCGGTGAGTTAGGTAGGGTAGTAGGGTCAGGCAGGGAGAGACAGGGAAAGGTAGGTAGATGAATAGGGGCAGATGTCTAGACAGGTAGGGACGGCTGGTAGGGTAAGGATTGTTAGGGTAGAAGCCTGTCATCTCCGGTTTCCCGGTGGCGGGCTGGGGCTTTTCACTATCAGATTTTTGTTTTGCAGAAGTGAATTATTGATATAGGGCTTACAGGCACCAATCCTGGCTCTGGGTAAGTGTTGTAATATAGAGTTATGTAGCATTGTATTGTACGGTGATGATCCTGTCTTGTAAGCAAGAGGTTATTAGTTCCTCGGTGAGCTTATTTTTGTATTGTGTGGGTTTGGTGGTAGGTTGTTTATAGTTGTTTGCTGTGGGGAAAAAAAAATAAAAAATAAAAAAAAATGTATATATTAAAAAAAAATAAAAAAAATAAAAAAATGAAATACTAAAAAAAAATAAATAAATTATAAAATAGATAAAAAGAAAAAAAATGTTTGTGTGATTTAGATAGATGTGTTTAAGCCAGGTGGCTATAATGTTTCTTTTTGGGCGATGGACCAGAGTTTTCTTTGTCAGGTTTGGTATGAAGTGTGTATGTGCGTCTGTATTAATAAAATGTTTCTTCTCTCCTTGGGTGATGTAACCTGGGGAGGAGGAGATCTGGATGGATAAAAAGTGAAAAGACGAGTAAAGGACAGAAACAGCATAAGAAGGAAAGATGGAGGAAGCTTCTCTGAGAAAGAAGGCGGCAGTTTGTTTTCTTTTGCGGGGTTGTTTTGACTGGGGGCAGTTATGCTGGACTCGGACTTTGCTTTGGACTGGGGGGGTAATGTTGGACTCGGACAGTTGCTTTTGCTGGGTTTTTGATTTATTGATTGTAAGTTTTGTATTTTTATAATAAAAGAGTTCACTACATACAGATTTACACAGCCACCACTAGAGGGAGCTCACTGCATACAGATTTATACAGCCACCACTAAGGGAAGCACACTACATACAGATTTATACAGTCACCACTAGAGGGAGCTCACTGCATAGAGATTTATACAGCCACCACTAG
Source organism: Ranitomeya variabilis (assembly GCF_051348905.1). Taxonomy (NCBI): domain Eukaryota; kingdom Metazoa; phylum Chordata; class Amphibia; order Anura; family Dendrobatidae; genus Ranitomeya; species Ranitomeya variabilis. Next base: position 9,151,797 of record NC_135234.1, on the reverse strand, counting down.
GGGAGCTCACCACATACAGGTTTATACAGTCACCACTAGAGGGAGCTCACTACATACAGATTTATACAGTCACCACTAGGGGGAGCTCACTACATACAGATTTATACAGCCATCACTAGGAGGAGCTCACTACATACAGAATTATACAGTCACCACTAGAGGGAGCTCACTACATAGAGGTTTGTACAGTCACCATTAGAGGGAGCTCACTACATACAGATTTATACAGCCACCACTAGAGGGAGCTCACTACATACAGATTTATACAGCCACCACTAGGGGAGCTCACCACATACAGGTTTATACAGCCACCACTAGGGGGAGCTCACTTCATACAGATTTACACAGCCACCACTAGGGGGAGCTCCCTGCACACAGATTTATACAGTCACCACTGGGGGAGCTCACTGCACACAGATTTATGCAGTCACCACTAGAGGGAGCTCTGTTGTGATCCGCTTTTTGGCTCCCCTGGTGGTGGCTGGTGGTACTGGAGACTTGTGTGTGCTTTTCTGCCTCAGCTCACCTGCTTCCATCAGTTTTGGGAGTTCCCTATTTAGCCTTGCTCTCCAGTCACTTCCTTGCCGGTCATCATTGTAACCTGAGTCTTTCAGTTGCATGTTCCTGCTACTAGTCTGCTGATCAGCTAAGTGGACTCTTGTCCTTTTTGTTTTGTATTTTTTGTCCAGTTTACAGTTTTGTCATTTCCTGTTACTGGAAGCTCTTGTGGACTGAAATTGCCACTCCTGTGTCATGAGTTGACACAGGAGTCTTAAAGTAATTTCAGGATGGGTTTTTGAAAGGGTTTTTCAGCTGACCGTGAAGTCCTCTTTTGTATCCTTCCTCTATCTAGTAAGTGGACCTCGCTTTGCTAAATCTACCTTCATACTGTGTATGTCTTTTCCTCTGAACTCACCGTTAATATACGTGGGGGCTACTATCATCTTTGGGGAATTTCTCTAGAGGTAAGCCAGGTCTGTTCCTTCCTCTTCCAGGCGTAGTTAGTTCTCCGGCTGGCGCATGGCATCTAGGCAGCCGTAGGAATGCTTCCTGGCTACTGTTAGTTGTGTGGTAGATTTAGGTCACGGTCAGCTTGAGTTTCCATCACCCGAGAGCTAGTCTGTTATTTTTGTGTTCCTGATGTTCCCATGCCATTGGGGAATCATGACAGTATGACCGGCCGCACTGTTAAAGTAATTGGCAGAAGAAAGGAGAGTAAAAGAAGTCTGTAGATTTTTTTTTTTTTTCTCATGTTTGCTACTTAGTTGGCTCAGTTGTATTTCTGCTCTATTTACAGCCTTGCCTTTCTCTCCTTCTAATCCTTGAATGGCTCTGATCTCTCCGGTTTAAGGATGGACCCTCAGAGTTTGGCTGCAGGTTTAAATAATCTTGCTACGAAGGTTCAGAATTTACAAGATTATGTTATACGTACTCCTATTTCTGAACCTAAGATTCCTGCACCAGAGGTATTTTCCGGAGATAGATCTCGGTTTCTGAATTTCAAATGTAATTGTAAATTATTCCTTTCTCTCAGACCTCACTCCTCTGGAGATCCTGTTCAGCAGGTTAAGATTGTGATTTCTTTGCTGCGAGGTGACCCTCAAAATTGGGCATTTTCATTGACACCAGGGGATCCTGTGTTGCTCAATGTGGATGCGTTTTTTCTGGCTTTAGGGTTGCTGTATGAGGAACCTAATTTGGAGATTCAAGCTGAAAAAGCTTTAATAGCCCTGTCTCAAGGGCAAGATGAAGCTGAGATATACTGCCAAAAATTTCGTAAATGGTCTGTGCTTACTCAGTGGAATGAGTGTGCCCTAGCGGCAAATTTCAGAGAGGGCCTTTCTGATGCCGTTAAGGATGTCATGGTGGGGTTTCCTACGCCCACAGGTCTGAATGAGTCCATGACAATGGCGATTCAGATTGATCGGCGTTTGCGGGAGCGCAAACCCGTGCACCATTTGGCGGTATCTTCTGAAGGGACGCCAGAGAAAATGCAATGTGACAGAATTCTGTCAAGAAGCGAGCGGCAGAATTATAGGCGCAAAAATGGCTTGTGCTTCTACTGTGGTGATTCCGCGCATGTTATATCAGCATGCTCTAAACGTACTAGGAAGGTTGACAAGTCTGTTTCTATTGGCACTTTACAGTCTAAATTTCTTCTGTCTGTAACTCTGATTTGTTCATTATCAGTTGTTACCGTGGATGCCTATGTGGACTCTGGCGCCGCTCTGAGTCTCATGGATTGGTCCTTCGCCAGGCGCTGTGGGTTTGATTTGGAGCCTCTGGAAGTTCATATACCTCTGAAGGGTATTGATTCTACACCTCTGGCTTGTAATAAACCACAGTTCTGGACGCAAGTGACTATGCGTATGACTCCAGACCATCAGGAGATGATTCGCTTCCTCGTGTTGTATAATTTACATGATGTTTTAGTGCTTGGATTACCATGGTTACAATCTCATAACCCAGTACTGGACTGGAAAACTATGTCTGTGTTAAGCTGGGGATGTCGGGGGGCTCATGGGGACATACCTTTAGTTCCTATCTCGTCATCTATTCCCTCTGAGATTCCTGCATTTTTGTCGGATTTTGGGGATATTTTTGAAGAGCCTAAAATTGGTTCTCTCCCTCCCCACAGAGAGTGTGATTGCGCCATAGATCTGATTCCAGGCAGTAAATTTCCAAAGGGTCGTTTGTTTAACCTATCTGTACCTGAGCATGCTGCCATGCGAGAATATGTTAAGGAGTCCCTGGAAAAGGGACATATTCGTCCTTCTTCATCACCTTTAGGAGCTGGGTTTTTCTTTGTCTCTAAAAAAGATGGCTCGCTGAGGCCTTGTATTGATTATCGACTCCTGAATAAAATTACTGTCAAATATCAGTATCCGTTGCCGCTGCTTGCTGATTTGTTTGCTCGCATAAGGGGGGCTAAGTGGTTCTCCAAGATTGATCTCCGTGGGGCGTATAATTTGGTGCGAATTAAGCAAGGGGATGAGTGGAAAACCGCATTTAATACGCCTGAGGGCCACTTTGAGTATTTGGTAATGCCTTTCGGCCTTTCTAATGCACCTTCAGTTTTTCAGTCCTTTATGCATGATATTTTCCGTGAATATCTGGATAAATTTATGATTGTGTATTTGGACGATATTTTGATTTTTTCTGAGGACTGGGAGTCTCATGTTCAGCAGGTCAGGAGGGTTTTTCAGGTCTTGCGGGAGAATTCTCTGTGTGTAAAGGGTTCTAAGTGTGTTTTTGGGGTTCAAAAGATTTCCTTTTTGGGGTACATTTTTTCCCCTTCTTCTGTTGAGATGGACCCTGTCAAGGTTCGGGCTATTTGTGACTGGACGCAGCCTACTTCTCTAAAGGGTCTTCAGAAGTTCTTGGGCTTTGCTAATTTTTATCGTCGATTTATAACTGGTTTTTCTGGTGTTGCTAAGCCTCTTACGGATTTGACTAAGAAGGGTGCTGATGTTGCCAATTGGTCCTCTGCCGCTGTGGAGGCCTTTCGGGAACTTAAGCGCCGCTTTTCGTCTGCCCCTGTGTTGCGCCAGCCCGATGTCTCTCTCCCCTTTCAGGTTGAGGTCGATGCTTCCGAGATCGGAGCGGGGGCGGTTTTGTCGCAGAAAAGTTCCGATTGCTCAGTGATGAGACCTTGTGCGTTCTTTTCTCGAAAATTTTCTGCCGCCGAAAGAAATTATGATGTCGGTAATCGGGAGCTTTTGGCCATGAAGTGGGCATTTGAGGAGTGGCGTCATTGGCTTGAGGGTGCTAGACATCAGGTGGTGGTTTTGACTGATCACAAGAATCTGATTTATCTTGAGTCTGCCAGGCGCCTGAATCCTAGACAGGCGTGCTGGTCGTTGTTTTTCTCTCGGTTTAATTTTGTGGTCTCATATCTACCAGGTTCTAAGAATGTGAAGGCGGATGCCCTTTCTAGGAGTTTTGAGCCTGATTCCCCTGGTGATTCGGAACCTACAGGTATCCTTAAGGATGGGGTGATATTATCCGCTATTTCCCCAGATCTGCGACGTGCTTTGCAAGAGTTTCAGGCGGATAGACCTGATCGCTGTCCACCTGGTAGACTGTTTGTTCCTGATGATTGGACCAGTAGAGTCATCTCGGAGGTTCATTCTTCTACGCTGGCGGGTCATCCTGGAATTTTTGGTACCAGGGATTTGGTGCCTAGATCCTTCTGGTGGCCATCTCTGTCTCGTGATGTGCGTGTTTTTGTGCAGTCTTGTGATGTGTGTGCTCGGGCCAAGCCTTGTTGTTTTGGGCTAGCGGGTTGTTGTTGCCCTTGCCTATTCCGAAGAGGCCTTGGACGCACATCTCGATGGACTTTATTTCTGATCTTCCTGTCTCTCAGAGGATGTCTGTTATCTGGGTGGTGTGTGACCGTTTTTCTAAGATGGTTCATTTGGTGCCATTGCCGAAGTTGCCTTCCTCGTCTGAGTTGGTTCCTTTGTTTTTTCAAAATGTGGTTCGCTTGCATGGTATTCCTGAAAATATCGTTTCTGATAGGGGTACCCAGTTCGTTTCTAGATTTTGGCGGGCATTCTGTGCCAGGTTGGGCATTGATTTGTCTTTTTCGTCTGCCTTCCATCCTCAGACTAATGGCCAGACGGAGCGAACTAATCAAACTTTGGAGACGTATTTGAGGTGTTTTGTGTCTGCGGATCAGGATGATTGGGTTGCCTTTTTGCCGTTGGCGGAGTTTGCTCTTAATAATCGGGCCAGTTCTGCCACTTTGGTTTCCCCTTTCTTTTGCAATTCGGGGTTTCATCCCCGTTTTTCTTCTGGTCAGGTGGAGTCTTCGGATTGTCCTGGAGTAGATGCTGTGGTGGATCGGTTGTATCGGATTTGGGAACAAGTGGTGGACAATTTGAATTTGTCCCAGGAGAGGACTCAGCGGTTTGCTAACCGCCAGCGTCGGGTTGGTCCTCGCCTTTGTGTTGGGGACTTGGTGTGGTTGTCTTCCCGTTTTGTCTCAATGAGGGTTTCTTCTCCTAAATTTAAGCCTCGGTTCATCGGTCCCTATAGGATTTTGGAGATTATTAACCCTGTTTCCTTTCGTTTGGACCTTCCGGCATCTTTCGCTATCCATAATGTGTTCCATCGGTCGTTGTTGCGGAGATACGAGGTGCCGGTGGTTCCTTCTGCTGGGCCTCCTGCTCCTGTGCTGGTTGAGGGTGAATTGGAGTACGTTATAGAGAAGATCTTGGACTCCCGTATTTCCAGGCGGAGACTCCAGTACCTGGTTAAATGGAGGGGCTATGGTCAGGAAGATAATTCTTGGGTAACTGCCTCCTGATGTTCGTGCCTTGGATTTGGTTCGTGCCTTTCATAGGGCTCATCCAGGTCGCCCTGGCGGTTCTTGTGAGGGTTCGGTGCCCCCTCCTTAAGGGGGGGTACTGTTGTGATCCGCTTTTTGGCTCCCCTGGTGGTGGCTGGTGGTACTGGAGACTTGTGTGTGCTTTTCTGCCTCAGCTCACCTGCTTCCATCAGTTTTGGGAGTTCCCTATTTAGCCTTACTCTCCAGTCACTTCCTTGCCGGTCATCATTGTAACCTGAGTCTTTCAGTTGCATGTTCCTGCTACTAGTCTGCTGATCAGCTAAGTGGACTCTTGTCCTTATTGTTTTGTTTTTCTTGTCCAGTTTACAGTTTTGTCATTCCCTGTTACTGGAAGCTCTTGTGGACTGAAATTGCCACTCCTGTGTCATGAGTTGACACAGGAGTCTTAAAGTAATTTCAGGATGGGTTTTTGAAAGGGTTTTTCAGCTGACCGTGAAGTCCTCTTTTGTATCCTTCCTCTATCTAGTAAGTGGACCTCGCTTTGCTAAATCTACCTTCATACTGTGTATGTCTTTTCCTCTGAACTCACCGTTAATATATGTGGGGGCTACTATCATCTTTGGGGAATTTCACTAGAGGTAAGCCAGGTCTGTTCCTTCCTCTTCCAAGTGTAGTTAGTTCTCCGGCTGGCGCATGGCATCTAGGCAGCCGTAGGAATGCTTCCTGGCTACTGTTAGTTGTGTGGTAGATTTAGGTCACGGTCAGCTTGAGTTTCCATCACCCGAGAGCTAGTCTGTTATTTTTGTGTTTCTGATGTTCCCATGCCATTGGGGAATCATGACAGAGCTCACTACATACAGATTTATACAGCCACTTCTAGAGGGAGCTCATTACATACAGATTTATCCAGTCACCACTAGGGGGAGCTCCCTATGTACAGATTTATACAGTCACCACTAGGGGAAGCTGACTACATACAGATTTATACAGTCACCACTAGGGGGAGATCACTACATACAGATTTGTACAGCCACCACTAGGGGGAGCTCACTACATACAGATTTATACAGTCACCACTAGAGGGAGCTCACTACATACAGATTTATACAGGCTTCACTAGGGGGAGCTCACTACATACAGATTTATACAGCCACCACTAGGGGGAGCTCACTATATACAGATTTATACAGCCACCACTAGGGGGAGCTCACTATATACAGATTTATACAGCCACCACTAGTGGGAGCTCACTACATACAGATTTATACAGTCACCGCTAGAGAGAGCTCACTATATGCAGATTTATAAAGTCATCACTAAGGGGAGCTCACTAAATACAAATATATACACTCACTATTAGGAAGAGCTCGCTACATACAGATATATACAGTAACCACAAGGAGGAGCTCAGTACATACATATTTATACAGTCACCACTAGTGGGAGCTCACTACATACAGATTTATACAGCCACCACTAGAAGGAGCTCACTATACACAGATTTATACAGCCACCACTAGGGGGAGCTCACTACAATACAGATTTATACAGTCACCACTAGGGGGAGCTCACTACATACAGATTTGCACAGTCACCACTAGGAGGAGCTCACTACAGGGTTGAAGAGCTGCACATCTCTTTATGAATAAATAGCGTCTGGTGACTATCCAGCACCATGTCAGAAATCTTACATCTCTCCCTAACGGGAGAAAGATTTCTGGCATAAGTAATGTCACAGCTCGTCATGAATTAGATGAGCCGTGGTGTAACATCCCCGACGCATCACAACTTCGCCCATTTTGGCACAGTTGGGAGAAACTGGCATGAAAACCGCAAAAGCCACAAAATATTTGCACAATTCCAAGTTGCTCCTAAATTCTGTGACTTTTCAAAGCAATTTACAGAATTCTGGAAAAATTAATTTGATGAATCCGGAGCCTCTGTTAAGGGCATCGTGACTACACCTAGATGCCAGAGGTCCATTGCTGAGGGTTTGATACAATGCACTAGTTAGTGCATGCAGACAGTCTTCAATCTGTAACTGTAAAGTTCTGCAGACCAGTCTCATCACCCAGCAGGGATCTCTCTTTCCTCCACTGATACAATGTAACAGACAATGATTGTGTCCTGGACTCTGGACATGGAGTCCTGGGAGCAGGCGGCTTCTGATGTGCAGCTCTTGGCTCTACCGGATCCTGCACACATGCCGCACACTCCATGGAGGTGATGATTTATAAGCGCTCTTCTTTTCCTGTATCTGTGGGTAACAGGAGCACAGCTGTTCTCCATGCACAGGACACATTATTGTGTGCAGGATGTAACTCAGGATCAGTAATGTAATGTATGTACACAGCGACTGCACCAGCAGAATAGTGAGTGGAGCTCTGGAGTATAATACAGGATGTAACTCAGGATCAGTAATGTAATGTATGTACACAGTGACTGCACCAGCAGAATAGTGAGTGGAGCTCTGGAGCATAATACAGGATGTAACTCAGGATCAGTAATGTAATGTATGTACACAGTGACTGCACCAGCAGAATAGTGAGCGCAGCTCTGGAGTATAATACAGGAGGTAACTCAGGATCAGTAATGTAATGTAGGTTGTCACGATATTGTATGAAATATCATATAAGTTTAGTTTCTCTTGTTAGCCCAGGCTGTGGGCTAAAAAAAACCCTTTCCTTTCACTCAGGCAAGAGCTTGCCTTGTCAATGTATGTGGGGGAGTTTTATTGAAGAAAGGTATTTACGAGTGGCATACCTGCAGTGGAAAGTTGTGCTAGCCAAAACCGGTCTGATTCCCTTCTGTACATGCAAGAAGTCCTTTGTTCCATTATTGTAAGATATTGGGCCAACGATGTAGGCTAAAAGAAGGAAAAGTATATATTGTTAACGTTCATCGGCGGTGCTGTCTGCCACTCTAAACATGTGCTTCTAACTCCATCAGGTAAAAAATAGGGATTTCTCTGTAATTATGCATCACAAATAGGACATATTTGATCTCATTAGAATGCCAACGTTAATACGAGATGAATGATGGGTTTGTTATGACTATGACATGTTCTGTAGCAGAGTTATAGGCATTAGACAAATTTAGGTTGAATTTAGTTAAACTGAAGAGATAGGAGGGTCTGGGAAAACCAACCCTTTTTGTGATGTCATCAGGCTGAGCTATAAGTCTGCCAGGCACCCCAGCCTGTGGTCTGTCTGCTGGAGCCTATGTGAGTCTGACTTGAAGAGCTGTTCCTAACCAGAGTCCTGATGCATTGGGACATATGGGAACTCCACTAGCCTGGTTGCCTCAAATGATCTGAACACATGTAAGTGTTATTTCTCATTTAACCCCTGTTATTTTTATAATTACCTTTGTACATATTTGCAATTGTCTCTTTTGTAACATCCTTGTAATATTTTTCTATAAACACTGCCTAAACTTTAATGGAGTATAATATTTAATGCTAGATTCGTTCTTCATGCTCTAAAATGTATCCTAAGTCTTCTGAAGGGAACATAGCAGGTACATAGCAGGCAGCACTTTCCTGTGATGGAAAAGGATGGGGACTTGGACACTTTTCTGCAGACCTTTGAGAAAGCCTGCAGACAGTACCAGCTGTACCGGTGTGAATTGTGATATATTGGTGGCAGCGGGGTGTGGATTCGTGACAAACTGGTGGCAAGGCGGTGGGATCTTAGAGCATTAGTGATTTGGTTTGAGCAATCACTCCTCTCACTAAAAACTTGCAAAGTTCTTGCGAGGACTCTGCGCAAATAAGTTTGGAGGACGAACTGAGTGTTTATTAGTCCTGTGTGTACTGGTAATTATCCCTTCCCTTTCTCTTCGTTTTTCTGTCCTATATTTTATTTGGCAACCATGGTTGTGCTGGGAGAAACCTTTTATGAGCAGCAGACCAGAGACACCCTTATTGCCTTATGCAAGTCACAGCACATTGATTTTGCAGACAAAAACAAAGCCCAACTGGTCGCAGTTCTGGTGCAATAGGAAGCCGCTCTAGACCGCTCTGAGCCCAGTGCGAACATGGTGCTGCAGCAGAGGTCCAACCACTGAATGCCGGCCCTGTTAGCAATCAGGGCGAATTGAACCCCCACCTGCAGTCAGCCTTGAAAGAATTCCCCACTGACGACCATGAGGGATGTCGGCAGCTGATTCAGAGGGTTCCCGTGGGGAAGGAACCCTGACATCGCTTCTGGCTTCCCCTAGCCAGGAGTGTCAGGCTGCTCTGCGCGCAGATGCGAGCCTAGAGAATTTGAGACAACTCGCCGAGACGCCCACCTCCGTGACTGATAAGGAGAGGGTGTTCTGGGAAAGAGGAAGGTTGTACCGGGAGACAGTACCCGGAAAATCGCAAAAGGAGTGGTTGAGGGAAAGACAGCTGGTCGTCCCGCAGCAATTCCGGGGTGAGTTGTTACGGATTGCCCATGAGATCCCTCTAGCTGGACACTTGGGGATCAGCAAAACAAAGGCCCGGCTGTCTCAACACTTCTATTGGCCTAAGATGGGGACAGATGTGTCAAACTACTGCCGCTCCTGTGTCACCTGTCAAAGAGTGGGGAAGGCGGGGCCTGCTCTTAAGGCTCCCCTGATCCCTTTGCCAGTGATAGAGAAGCCTTTCCAGAGGATCGCGGTGGACATTGTGGGCCCGCTGGCCGTCCCCAGCAGCTCTGGAAAGCGATACATCCTTACTGTGGTAGACTACGCTACCCGGTACCCAGAGGCAGTAGCTCTGTCATCAACTAGGGCAGATAAGGTGGCGGATGCCCTGTTGGCTATCTTTTCACGTGTAGGATTTCACAGGGAGATGCTCACTGATCAAGGGACCCAATTCATGTCTCGCCTAATGGAGGCTCTGTAAGAGAATGCAGGCAAAGCACCTGGTATTGAGTGCGTATCACCCACAGACCAATGGCTTGTGTGAACGCTTCAATGGCACCCTCAAACAGATGCTACGCATGCTGGTTGAGACACAAGGGCGCGACTGGGAGCGGTACCTCACACACCTGCTGTTCGCTTACCGAGAGGTTCCGCAGGCCTCGATGGGGTTCTCCACCTTCGAGCTTCTGTACGGCAGGCGAGTCCGGGGACCCCTTGGGTTGGTAAGAGAATCCTGGGAAGAGGAGCCGAACCCTTCTGAAGTGTCCATAGTGGAGTGTCATGCGCTTCCGTGACAAGATGCAGACCTTGACGCAGTTGGTGCATGACAATATGACGCAGGCTCAGGCTGATCAGAAGCACTGGTACGACCAGAACGCCCGGGAGCGGAACTACCACGTGGGTCAAAAGGTGTGGGTGCTGGTCCCCGTGCCAACGGATAAGCTTCAGGCAGCCTGGGAGGGCCCGTACGTCGTCCACCAACAGCTCAACCCGGTCACCTACGTGGTCACGCTTGACCACGCTCGGGGTAGGCGAAAGGCCTTTCACGTCAACATGATGAAGGCTCATCACGAACGTGAACCTTTCGTCCTACCGGTCTGCAGCTTACCCGAAGACGGGGAGGAAGACACCCTCCTGGACATGCTGGCCCAAGCCAATGCCGGTGGGTCCATTGAGGACGTGGAGGTAAGCGCCTCGCTAACTGAACCACAGCGGTTGCAGTTGCAAACCACTCTGGAACCCTTCCGGGTCGTGTTCTCCAACCGACCTGGAAGGACTGAGTTAGCAGTCCACGAGGTGGACACCGGGAATCATGCCCCACTATGGCGAACACCCTATCGAATCTCCGACCAGCTGCAGCAGGTTATGCGCCAGGAGATCGATGAGATGTTACAGATGGGGGTGATTCGACGGTCAAAGAGCGCGTGGGCCTCACCCGTAGTTCTCGTGCCAAAGAAGGACCGGACCACCCGGTTCTGCGTGGACTACCGGGGGCTCAACGCCATTATAGCCTCTGACGCGCACCCAATGCCGCGCATCGAGGAGCTGCTTGAGAAGTTAGCTGGCGCAAAATACCTGACAATAATGGATGAGTCGAGGATACTGGCAGATTCCCCTGAGCCCCGAGGCGCAGGAGAAGTCCGCCTTTATCACACCCTTTGGACTGTACGAGTCCACGGTCATGCCCTTCGGCATGAAGAATGCCCCTGCCACTTTCCAGCGGATGGTCAACCTCCTGCTTCAGGGACTGGAGAAGTACGCACTGGCGTACTTGGATGACATTGCCATCTTCAGTCCCTCCTGGGAGGAACACCAGCAGCATCTCGAGGAGGTGCTCAGGTTAATTCACCAAGCAGGACTGACTATCAAGCCCGGAAAGTGCCAGATGGGCATGAGGGAGGTCCACTACCTGGGGCACCGGGTAGGCGGAGGCACCCTAAAGCCAGAGCCTGAGAAAGTGGGCATGATCATGAACTGGCCCACTCTTGGGACCAAGAAACAGGTGATGTCCTTCCTGGGCACTGCAGTGTACTATAGGCGCTTCGTACAGCACTATAGTAGCCTGGCAAAATCTTTGATGGACCTCACCAGGAAGAAGCTACCCCACATCATCAACTGGACAGATGGCTGTGAGGGGGCCTTCCAGGCGTTGAAAACCGCTCCGTGCAACGCCCCTGTGTTGAAAGCAGTCGACAGCAGTCGACCGTTCTTGGTACAGACTGACGCCAGCGAGTTTGGCCTCGGTGCTGTGCTCAGTCAGGTTGACTCGGAGGACCAAGAGCACACCGTGTTGTACCTGAGCCGGAAACTTTTGCCGAGGGAAGTGGCCTACTCCACCACTGAGAAGGAGTGCCTGGCCATAGTCTGGGCCCTGCAGCGCTTGCAGCCCTACTTGTACGGTCGCACCTTCACTGTGGTGACCGACCACAACCCTCTGCGCTGGCTAAACGCCATGTGTGGAACCAACGGCAGGTTGCTACGCTGGAGCCTTGCCCTTCAGCAGTTTGACTTCACCATTGAACACAGAACGGGCAGGGAGCATGGCAATGCAGATGGACTGTCCCGCCAGGTTGAACCTACTGAGGTGCGCATGGAGGCATACCGAGAGTTTCTGCCTCTGTAGCGCATACCAAAAGGGGGAGGTGTCACGATATTGTATGAAATATCATATAAGTTTAGTTTCTCTTGTTAACACAGGCTGTGGGCTAAAAAACCCCCTTCCCTTTCACTCAGGCAAGAGCTTGCCTTGTCAATGCATGTGGGGGAGTTTTATTGAAGAAAGGTATTTACGACTGGCATAGCTGCAGTGGAAAGTTGTGCTAGCCAAAACCGGTCTGATTCCCTTCTGTAAATGCAAGAAGTCCTTTGTTCCATTATTGTAAGATATTGGGCCAACGATGTAGGCTAGAAAAAGGAAAAGTACATATTGTTAACGTTCATCGGCGGTTTTGTCTGCCACTCTAAACATGTGCTTCTAACTCCATCAGGTAAAAAATAGGGATTTCTCTGTAATTATGCATCACAAATAGGACATATTTGATGTCATTAGAATGCCAACGTTAATACGAGATGAATGCTGGGTTTGTTATGACTATGACATGTTCTGTAGCGGGAACTCCACTAGCCTGGTTTCCTCAAATGATCTGAACACATGTAAGTGTTATTTCTCATTTAACCCGTTATTTTTATAATTACCTTTGTACATATTTGCAATTGTCTCTTTTGTAACATCCTTGTAATATTTTTCTATAAACACTATATATAACACGCAATACCGTGCACTGTGCCTGTGGGAGTCGTTGTAGCGACGGCGACATTGATAATTATTGTTCCTGCCTGAGCGGGAGTAGTTAAATCGCCTCTCTGCAGCATCCCCAATAGCCAGTACATAGCAGGCAGCCTTTCTGGCGACTAATTACCCTAGGTGTAGTACCTAATCTGACCTGAGGGTAAGGGGGGCGCCAGAGAGCTGTAAGTTTAAGCGGAACTGTAAAGCAGGATATACATAAATCCCTGCAGTTCGTGGTATATTGTAGAGCAGTGGGATACCTAAAATAAGCCCCTGCTGTAAATCAAGAGGTCAATAGCCTTGTGTGTGTTTTTTTTTTTATCACATTGCTAGCAGTGGAGGGATAACTAGGATAAGCCCCCCTGCACATGTGATAGCCGTCTGTTGGCCTAAAGTCACCCCGATCCGCGACGTAGAGGTGACGGTCATGGTGTTAATCGTGACATATTGGTGGCAGCGGGGTGTGGATTCGTGACATAGGTACATAGTGACTGCACCAGCAGAATAGTGAGTGCAGCTCCAGAGTATAATACAGGATATAACTCAGGATCAGTAATGTATGTACACAGTGACTGCACCAGCAGAATAGTGAGTGCAGCTCTGGAGTATAATACAGGATGTAACTCAGGATCAGTAATGTAATGTATGTACACAGTGACTGCACCAGCAGAATAGTGAGTGCAGCTCTGGAGTATAATACAGGAGGTAACTCAGGATCAGTAATGTAATGTATGTACACAGTGACTGCACAAGCAGAATAGTGAGTGCAGCTCTGGGGTAAAATACAGGATGTGACTCAGGATCAGTAATGAAATGTATGTACACAGTGACTGCACCAGCAGAATAGTGAGTGCAGCTCTGGAGTATAATACAGGATGTAACTCAGGATCAGTAATGTAATGTATGTACACAGTGACTGCACCAGCAGAATAGTGAGTGCAGCTCTGGAGTATAATACAGGAGGTAACTCAGGATCAGTAATGTAATGTATGTACACAGTGACTGCACCAGCAGAATAGTGAGTGCAGCTCTGGGGTATAATACAGGATGTAACTCAGGATCAGTAATGTACGTACACAGTGACTGCACCAGCAGAATAGTGAGTGCAGCTCTGGGGTATAATACAGGATGTAACTCAGGATCAGTAATGTAATGTATGTACACAGTGACTGCACCAGCAGAATAGTGAGTGCAGCTCTGGAGTATAATACAGGATGTAACTCAGGATCAGTAATGTAATGTATGTACACAGTGACTGCACCAGCAGAATAGTGAGTGCAGCTCTGGAGTATAATACAGGAGGTAACTCAGGATCAGTAATGTAATGTATGTACACAGTGACTGCACCAGCAGAATAGTGAGTGCAGCTCTGGGGTATAATACAGGATGTAACTCAGGATCAGTAATGTAATGTATGTACACAGTGACTGCACCAGCAGAATAGTGAGTGCAGCTCTGGGGTATAATACAGGATGTAACTCAGGATCAGTAATGTAATGTATGTACACAGTGACTGCACCAGCAGAATAGTGAGTGCAGCTCTGGGGTATAATACAGGATGTAACTCAGGGTCAGTAATGTAATGTATGTACACAGTGACTGCACCAGCAGAATAGTGAGTGCAGCTCTGGAGTATAATACAGGATGTAACTCAGGATCAGTAATGTAATGTATGTACACAGTGACTGTACCAGCAGAATAGTGAGTGCAGCTCTGGGGTATAATACAGGATGTAACTCAGGGTCAGTAATGTAATGTATGTACACAGTGACTGTACCAGCAGAATAGTGAGTGCAGCTCTGGAGTATAATACAGGATGTAACTCAGGATCAGTAATGTAATGTATGTACACAGTGACTGTACCAGCAGAATAGTGAGTGCAGCTCTGGGGTATAATACAGGATGTAACTCAGGGTCAGTAATGTAATGTATGTACACAGTGACTGTACCAGCAGAATAGTGAGTGCAGCTCTGGGGTATAATACAGGATGTAACTCAGGGTCAGTAATGTAATGTATGTACACAGTGACTGTACCAGCAGAATAGTGAGTGCAGCTCTGGAGTATAATACAGGATGTAACTCAGGATCAGTAATGTAATGTATGTACACAGTGACTGTACCAGCAGAATAGTGAGTGCAGCTCTGGGGTATAATACAGGATGTAACTCAGGGTCAGTAATGTAATGCAGGCATGTCAAACACGCGTCCCGAGGGTCACATGCGGCCCTTCACAGGCATATCTGCGGCCCTCACAAAAGTCTCAAACTTTGTCCCTAAACACAAAGTTTGAGACTTTTGTGCGAGCCGCAGATGCTCAAAACTTCACGATCAGCACTTCCGGGTCGTCATTCATTGGCCCATGTCCCTGCATATGACCTGCTTACGTGATCAGCAGCCGACCAACTAGCTCCGTGTCAATCCATGACGCGTGTCCTTTGGTCGGCTGCTGATCACGTAAGCAGGTCATATGCAGGGACATGGGCCAATGAATGACGACCCGGAAGTGCTGATCGTGAGCTTTGTACATCTGCGGCTCGCGTGGCTGCTGATCACCTAAGTCAGTTTTGTTGTGAGCGGAGGAAGAGTCGTGGCTGAGAGTGACTGGGATACTGTGACCGTGCTGAGAAGGGACCCACTGCCGCCCAGGCCAAGTCCAAGCAAGTGAGTGGCCCTCCTGTATGTAACCATTAAAGACTAAAGAGAGGGGTGAGCACTCAGATTATAAAGAATTGTGATGGAGAGCTGTTACTCCATGAACTGGAGGAACCCCATCTGTATGTAACCTGCCATTGGTGCTGTTAGCGTAGCTACTGCCCCGGGCCCTGTCACATGAAGGGGCCCACTGGGAGCCAGGGCAGAACACCGCATAGGAGCAGAGCAGTATAATGACGGAGACTCTGCACGCTGCTCGCACAGTGGCGGCTGCAGTCTCCCCCTGCAGTGAATGGTTTCGCCCGTCTGACCTGATCATGAAGCTTTCCCCGGCTGCAGTTTTCCTCACTCTGTGCACGCTGGGATTGGCTCAGGCACGCTGGGTCCTAGTGCCCACACCGTGCATTTCACTCACACTTCCTGGTCCTGCCTGCAGTGCAAATGTTATCGGTAAGCAGGTATGGACTGGGGCTGAAATTCAGTCCTGGAATTTGAAATCACACAGGCCCGTGCCATCCCCGTCCCTAAGCACCAGATGGGATATATTACTAATATTACCCTGGATGGAGGAGAGGAAGATTTACTACATGACCAGTGTTTATAATGATACCCGTGGCTGCTGGGGTAAGTGACAGTCAGCAACTTTGTGCTCCATCACAACTCAGTATGGGAACACTGATTCTTATAACATCACAGCAGACAAGGCAGGCCACAACCAGAGAGGCCCTTCTGGCATTTGCCAGAATTGCCAAATGGCCAGTCCGGCCCTGTCAGTAAGTGCTGGGGATGGAACATTTTAGGTTTATTAAATTCAGGTATGTCACTGAGACCGTTGGGGTATTGTGGGGGCTGAAAGTGGGTGAAGGGGGACAGGGCACTGGGGGGTGAATGTGAGACCATGGGGGTGTTGTGGGGGAGGGGAGACAGGGTACTGGGGGGTGAATGTGAGACCATTTTGTGGTTGTGAGGGCAGAAGGTGGGTGAGGGGGGACAGGGCACTGGGGGGTGAATGTGAGGCCATTTGGTGGTTGTGAGGGGAGAAGGTGGGTGAGGGGAGACAGGGTACTGGGGGGTGAATGTGAGACCATTTGGGTGCTGTGAGGGCAGAAGGTGGGTGAGGTGGGACAGGGCACTGGGGGGTGAATGTGAGACCATGGGGGTATTGTGGGGGAGGGGGGACAGGGCACTGGGGGGTGAATGTGAGACCATTTGGTGGTTGTGAGGGCAGAAGGTGGGTGAGGGGGGACAGGGCACTGGGGGGTGAATGTGAGACCATGGGGGTGCTGTGAAGGCAGAAGGTGGGTGAGGTGGGACAGGGCACTGAGGGGGTGGATGTGAGATGATGGGGGTATTGGGGCTGAAGTGGGGGGGACAGGTCACTGGGGGCTGAATATTATAATGCTTAGTTATGATATTATATGTGTTCCATCATGTAATATTTGCTGTCTGGGGAGGCTGGAGATGGGGGGGGTCGGGGGCTTTTGATACGGACCACCTGGGTCTTTTATGAGTATTAGTATAAGGAGCCGCATACAGTAACCAGGAGCTGCAGCACATTTACAGCACCACTCCGGCATTATTTTTTTATTTCACTGCTGGAGCGGTGCTGACAATCCCCGTCCCCTGCCCCTGTCTGATACTCACCTTCTGGCATCTTCATCCGTTTTAGTCTCCGCTCGGCTCCGTCTCCTGCAGTTTGTGGCCTGTCCAAATAAATGTTTAGTTTTTAATTGCTGTATTTTTGTTAAATATATATGTTGCTGTTGCATATTACTAATTCATATCTTGTTTTCATGACTGCTGTTAAAATACGTGTGTGACATTAGCTGCTGTGTGCGGCCCTCACAACAACCTCTTGTTAGAGTACTGTCACACAGTGGCACTTTTGTCGCTACGACGGTACGATCCGTGACGTTCCAGCGATATCCATACGATATCGCTGTGTCTGACACGCTACTGCGATCAGGGACCCCGCTGAGAATCGTACGTCGTAGCAGATCATTTGGAACTTTCTTTCGTCGCTGGATCTCCCGCTGTCATCGCTGGATCGTTGTGTGTGACAGCGATCCAGCGATGCGTTCGCTTGTAACCAGGGTAAACATCGGGTTACTAAGCGCAGGGCCGCGCTTAGTAACCCGATGTTTACCCTGGTTACCATCGTAAAAGTAAAAAAAAACAAACAGTACATACTCACATTCCGGTGTCCGTCAGGTCCCTGGCCGTCTGCCTCCCGCACTGACTATGATTGCCGGCACCGCTGCGCTCTGCTCTCACTTTACGGCCGGCACTCAGTCAGTGCGGGAAGCAGACGGCAAGGGACCTGACGGACACCGGAATGTGAGTATGTACTGTTTGTTTTTTTTTACTTTTACGATGGTAACCAGGGTAAACATCGGGTTACTAAGCGCGGCCCTGCGCTTAGTAACCCGATCTTTACCCTGTTACCCGGGGACTTCGGCATCGTTGGTCGCTGGAGAGCGGTCTGTGTGACAGCTCTCCAGCGACCACACAATGACTTACCAACGATCACGGCCAGGTCGTATCGCTGGTCGTGATCGTTGGTAAATCGTTTTGTGTAACGGTACCCTTACTCATGTGGCCCTCAGGGTACCCTGAGTTTGACATGCCTGATGTAATGTATGTACACAGTGACTGCACCAGCAGAATAGTGAGTGCAGCTCTGGGGTATAATACAGGATGTAACTCAGGATCAGTAATGTATGTACACAGTGACTGCACCAGCAGAATAGTGAGTGCAGCTCTGGGGTATAATACAGGGTGTAACTCAGGAGCAGTAATGTAATGTATGTACACAGTGACTGCACCAGCAGAATAGTGAGTGCAGCTCTGGAGTATAATACAGGATGTAACTCAGGATCAGTAATGTAATGTATGTACACAGTGACTGCACCAGCAGAATAGTGAGTGCAGCTCTGGAGTATAATACGGGATGTAACTCAGGATCAGTAATGTAATGTATGTACACAGTGACTCCTCCAGCAGAATAGTGAGTGCAGCTCTGGAGTATAATACAGGATGTAACTCAGGATCAGTAATGTAATGTATGTACACAGTGACTGTACCAGCAGAATAGTGAGTGCAGCTCTGGGGTATAATACAGGAGGTAACTCAGGATCAGTAATGTAATGTATGTACACAGTGACTGCACCAGCAGAATAGTGAGTGCAGCTCTGGAGTATAATACAGGATGTAACTCAGGATCAGTAATGTAATGTATGTACACAGTGACTGCACCAGAATAGTGAGCACAGCTCTGGGGTATAATAAAGGATATAACTCAGGATCAGTAATGTAATGAATGTACACAGTCACTGCACCAGCAGAATAGTGAGTGCAGCTCTGGGGTATAATACAGGATGTAACTCAGGACCAGTAATGTAATGTATGTACACAGTGACTGCACCAGCAGAATAGTGAGTGCAGCTCTGGAGTATAATACAGGATGTAACTCAGGATCAGTAATGTAATGTATGTACACAGTGACTGTACCAGCAGAATAGTGAGTGCAGCTCTGGGGTATAATACAGGAGGTAACTCAGGATCAGTAATGTAATGTATGTACACAGTGACTGCACCAGCAGAATAGTGAGTGCAGCTCTGGAGTATAATACAGGATGTAACTCAGGATCAGTAATGTAATGTATGTACACAGTGACTGTACCAGCAGAATAGTGAGTGCAGCTCTGGGGTATAATACAGGATGTAACTCAGGACCAGTAATGTAATGTATGTACACAGTGACTGCACCAGCAGAATAGTGAGTGGAGCTCTGGAGTATAATACAGGATGTAACTCAGGATCAGTAATGTAATGTATGTACACAGTGACTGTACCAGCAGAATAGTGAGTGCAGCTCTGGGGTATAATACAGGAGGTAACTCAGGATCAGTAATGTAATGTATGTACACAGTGACTGCACCAGCAGAATAGTGAGTGCAGCTCTGGGGTATAATATAGGAGGTAACTCAGGATCAGTAATGTATGTACACAGTGACTGCACCAGCAGAATAGTGAGTGCAGCTCTGGAGTATAATACAGGATGTAACTCAGGATCAGTAATGTAATGTATGTACACAGTGACTGTACCAGCAGAATAGTGAGTGCAGCTCTGGGGTATAATACAGGATGTAACTCAGGACCAGTAATGTAATGTATGTACACAGTGACTGCACCAGCAGAATAGTGAGTGCAGCTCTGGAGTATAATACAGGATGTAACTCAGGATCAGTAATGTAATGTATGTACACAGTGACTGCACCAGAATAGTGAGCACAGCTCTGGGGTATAATAAAGGATATAACTCAGGATCAGTAATGTAATGTATGTACACAGTCACTGCACCAGCAGAATAGTGAGTGCAGCTCTGGGGTATAATACAGGATGTAACTCAGGACCAGTAATGTAATGTATGTACACAGTGACTGCACCAGCAGAATAGTGAGTGCAGCTCTGGAGTATAATACAGGATGTAACTCAGGATCAGTAATGTAATGTATGTACACAGTGACTGTACCAGCAGAATAGTGAGTGCAGCTCTGGGGTATAATACAGGAGGTAACTCAGGATCAGTAATGTAATGTATGTACACAGTGACTGCACCAGCAGAATAGTGAGTGCAGCTCTGGAGTATAATACAGGATGTAACTCAGGATCAGTAATGTAATGTATGTACACAGTGACTGTACCAGCAGAATAGTGAGTGCAGCTCTGGGGTATAATACAGGATGTAACTCAGGACCAGTAATGTAATGTATGTACACAGTGACTGCACCAGCAGAATAGTGAGTGCAGCTCTGGAGTATAATACAGGATGTAACTCAGGATCAGTAATGTAATGTATGTACACAGTGACTGCACCAGAATAGTGAGCACAGCTCTGGGGTATAATAAAGGATATAACTCAGGATCAGTAATGTAATGTATGTACACAGTCACTGCACCAGCAGAATAGTGAGTGCAGCTCTGGGGTATAATACAGGATGTAACTCAGGACCAGTAATGTAATGTATGTACACAGTGACTGCACCAGCAGAATAGTGAGTGCAGCTCTGGAGTATAATACAGGATGTAACTCAGGATCAGTAATGTAATGTATGTACACAGTGACTGCACCAGCAGAATAGTGAGTGCAGCTCTGGGGTATAATACAGGGTGTAACTCAGGATCAGTAATGTAATGTATGTACACAGTGACTGCACCAGCAGAATAGTGAGTGCAGCTCTGGAGTATAATACAGGATGTAACTCAGGATCAGTAATGTAATGTATGTACACAGTGACTGCACCAGCAGAATAGTGAGAGCAGCTCCGGGGGTATAATACAGGATGTAACTCAGGATCAGTAATGTAATGTATGTACACAGTGACTGCACCAGCAGAATAGTGAGTGCAGCTCTGGAGTATAATACAGGATGTAACTCAGGATCAGTAATGTAATGTATGTACACAGTCACTGCACCAGCAGAATAGTGAGTGCAGCTCTGGGGTATAATACAGGATGTAACTCAGGACCAGTAATGTAATGTATGTACACAGTGACTGCACCAGCAGAATAGTGAGTGCAGCTCTGGAGTATAATACAGGATGTAACTCAGGATCAGCAATGTAATGTATGTACACAGTGACTGCACCAGCAGAATAGTGAGTGCAGCTCTGGAGTATAATACAGGATGTAACTCAGGACCAGTAATGTAATGTATGTACACAGTGACTGCACCAGCAGAATAGTGAGTGCAGCTCTGGAGTATAATACAGGATGTAACTCAGGATCAGTAATGTAATGTATGTACACAGTGACTGCACCAGCAGAATAGTGAGTGCAGCTCTGGGGTATAATACAGGATGTAACTCAGGATCAGTAATGTATGTACACAGTGACTGCACCAGCAGAATAGTGAGTGCAGCTCTGGTGGATACTTGAAATCAGTGAAAACTAACTAGAAGCTGAAGTTTCACTGAACAACGATTGGATCCTCTTCCTATTCTATGACTGCTGGTTGCAGTAGTTCTTTTGTGCAGATTTCTCAGGTTCCATGCAGTCAGTGAGTGTGATTTCAGCACCGGGGGCAGGCAGCAGTAATTCTCCGCCGCCGTCACATGTGTGAAGTTTCTTGGCTGCAGGTGCTGCTTTATCACATTGTAAACTAGAACAATAATCCCTCCTGTAGCAGCGGCCGCTGACTCGGGGCTCCCATGTGACTGCAGCCGGATAACGTCACGAGGAAACGGAAAAATTAAAAACGGATGAAGCACTCCGAGGCCGGGGCAGGAAATCACTGTTTCTTTAAGGTCTCTGAGGCCGGAGGACAAGTAACACGTCAGGTGAAATGTGACAGGAGGGTGTAAATCGCCAAAATGAGCAAATCTGCGACAAAGAAATCCAGAGAAAACTCAACAAAAATCGAGTTGGAAAACATGAAATTATGAAGAACCTTGAGAAATGCTGCACCTCATCCTCCAGTCACCACGAGAGCTGCACTCACTATTCTGCTGTTACATCGTTTCTTATCCTCCAGGTGTTTTATTAAATAAAATAAAAATACTTTACATTACACTAACTGTGATACATTACAAATAAAACACAACAGAACAAAACATAAGAACAAAGCTCCAATCAGACGACAACAAACGACAAAAATCACAAAGAAATAAACCGGAAATGGAACAAAAATGGAGAAAGTTCATGACCTACAAATCAGGGACGTGAAAGAAAAATTCCAATAAAATAAAGCAAAACTAAAAGGCGACAAACAAAATACTCATAACTTACATTAATACCCCTGTAAAAATTATAAATAATAAATAGTATAAAATCATGTAAGACCCCCGGCCCAGCTTCATTCATACTACTATATACAACCCCAACCACACCGTCCTATATACAATATTATATACAATATATACACTATAAACACATTATACTAAACCAAACACTATACAACACCGCAAACACAACACAACCCTACTGGTCCCACTGCCTTACCTTACAGCCACCCCCTTACACCACCACATTCACCCCACAACAAACCTAAATACAATACAGTGTACAAAATTAACATTTATTATTTTGGTGTTTTTTTTTTTGTTTTTTTTTAATTATATTTCCATTTTTATTTTATTTTTTAAATATATATATACACACACCTACTCATAACTATCCCGCCACCCCTGATCCAGCTCTGGCCACAAAGTTCAGGAATTATCCGAGCTAGGATCAGGCCCCAAAGTTTTTCCCCAGGCGGGGCCTGGGCCAGGCCAGATCAGTCTCTTATCACCGCCGTTGAACCCCCCAATCCCCCCACCCAACCTAACTAAGACCCTCTATTATACACACTATATACAATATATACAATATATACATAAACCAACTTCACAGAACACAACCTACATACTCACCACCCAAGGCTCAAGTTCGATGCCTGCAAACCTTCTATTTCAGGAGACAGAAATACAAAACAAAAATCTAGGGTGTAAAGATATCAGCCCACCACCAGGATATAGAAGCGCTAACGGACTAAGGCACCCCGAAGCAGAAACCCCTCCAGAGATGGGCCGCCCTCCGGGCACCCAGTCTTTCGCACTCCAGAGAACGCACCTTCACCAGGGCACCTAGGATGCTGCTACAAACTTCATCTACACGGAGGATTTTACTCTGCGTCGTAACTAAAACTCGTGCGTTCCACGTGAAGTACCTGACCACTGCACTGACTAAGAATAAAGTGGCTCGGTCCCTTCTCCCGAGGTCTCTAAACACTCCATAAGCCCACTCGGCATAGGACAGAGTGGCCAGCCGCGGCCAACCAATGGAAGCGCCCACCCTGTTGTACACCTCTGTATTAAAGGGACAATGAAGCAGGAAATGCTCCATGCTTTCCAGCATGGTAGCACAAGCCTCACGGGGACAATTCCTGTCCACGGAGCTCCTGTGCTTCAAATTGTCCCTCACATACAACTTACCTTGGAAGCAGCGCCAAGTCAAGTCCCAATACTTGTTGGGGATCCTGCTTGAATTTAACAAACATAACCCAACCTCTAGATCCCGGCTCGGGCAGTCCTTGAGGACCAATGGTCTCTGAAAATGCGAAAGCAAGACCAGCATGTCGAGGAGTTTCCTCGGGAGGGACCTCATTTCCCACATTCCCAGACCCCACCGGCGCATCATTTTCAGAATCGGGGTAACATAAGCCGGGAGATGCCCGTGCGGTGTGCGAAGACCCTTCAATCTTCCCCCTGTCTCCCATTCCTGAAAGAAAGGCTGAAACCATCCCTTGCAGGAGAATACCCACGGAGGAGCCCTCTCCTTCCAGAGGTTTGCCACCTAAACTTTCAAAAAGGTGTTTACTAGAAACACTACGGGGTTCACTATATTCAACCCCCCTAGTCTCCTCGTGCGATAAGTGACCTCCCGTTTGACTAGGTTTAGTCTATTCCCCCATAACATCTGGAAGAACCGACTGTAGACCCGTGTCCAGAGGATGCCTCCGAGTAGCTCTCCACTTCTGACATCACCACCATCGCCTCCTCTTGCGAAGAAACCAAGACGGTAACGTTGTCCGCATAGGCCACTACCCTCAGGATAGCCTCTGGCGCCAACCCGCCCATCCTCACCCCCGCCAACGGTCCACAATCAACCCTTCTGAGGAAGGGATTGATCTCAAACGCATAAAGCAAAGGGCTAAGAGGGCAGCCCTGACGGACACCAGATCCCACCCCGAAAGGTTGTCCAATCCACCCATTTACCAGAGGGAAAGTCTCAGCCCCTGCGTACAATGTCTTAAGCCAGTCCACAAACCCACCAGGCAGACCATACCTCAAAAGAGTGGACCAGAGGTACTCGTGGTCGACCCGATCAAAGGCTTTTGCCTGATCCAGGGTCAGCAAGAACCCCTTCCGAAGGCCCGCCCTGCCCCGCTCCATGGCCTCTCGGACACCCAGAACAGCACTGAAAGTGCTACGGCCAGGAACGCAACAGTGCTGGGCCTCCGAAAGGAGCCGTGATGCAAACTTCACCAGCCTGTTGAAGAGTATCTTAGCCAAAACCTTCCTGTCCACATTGAGAAGTGATATGGGACGCCAGTTCTCAATGCGTGACGGATCCTTACCCTTTGACAAAATGATCAAAGCCAACCTCCTTAATGATCTCGGCAGAGTGCCCAAGGAGAGACACTCATTAAACACCTGAGTCAAGAGGGGGACCAAGGAGTCCCTAAAGGTCTTAAAGAACTCGGATGTTAAGCCATCCGGACCTGGCGATTTTTTGGGTTGGAGCCCATCGATCGCCAGTCTCAACTACTCTTCTTTGATCGCTTCTGCCAAACCGCCCAGCAAGAGCGCCCTGGCTCAGGAACAGCTTCAGCCAGGAAAGCCTGTCACGATCCAGTACCTTCCTCCCCAAGTGGTGCCAGTAGTATGAACTGACGACCTCCAAGATCCCTGATCTGGACCTTCCCAGGGATCCTGTACTGTCCATCAGCCCTGTCTTCTGTAAGGGTAGGGTGAGTAGTACTTCCCGTAGTCCCTCTCAAAAACCAAAGATGCGTGTCTATCGTACTGACACCTCTTTAGCAAGGATTTCACACTGGAGATCGCCTCGCGGCTACCCCCAGTAGAGACAAGATGCTCGAGTTTCCTCCTCAGGCTCTGATACAGGCGATCCCTGTTCAGGCTTCTGAGGTTCGAGAGTTGCCGGAAGAATCTCGCCACCTGATGTTTGAACATCTCCCACCACTCAGACTTAGTGTTACTTAGGCCCAGCAGCGGTACCTGGCTCTGAAGAAATTCCTCAAAGGACCGTCTTACAGCTTCTTCCTCAAGGAGTGATGAATTCAGCTTCCAATAACCTCTTCCCATCCGAGGAGTCTCTTTAATGCTCAGAGAAAACATAATCAAACAGTGATCGGAGAATTCCACCTCCACAACCGATAACAGCGAGGAGACGGCCTCCTCCTTCAAATAAAACCTGTCTATCCTAAACCTGCACTGACTACCTCTAAAAAAGGTGAACTCCGCGTGGCCTGTGTTGTGCCGGATGTGGACATCCACCAGGCGTGCCTCACTTACTATCCTATTTAGCGCGACGCAATCGTAAGCCAGCCGGTCTCCGGAACCTCCTCTATCACAGGGTCTCGTGACGTTGTTGAAATCCCCTCCAAAGACCACCTGCCGACTCGAAAATAAGAAAGGTTTCATCTTCATGAAGAGACACTTACTGTCCCACTTGGACTGGGGACCGTAGATGTTAATGAGCCGAAGCTCCTGTCCCCCCATGGAGACATCTAGGATCAAGCATCTCCCTATTTCTAACTCGATCAATCGTCTGCATTCAACCGCTGAGGTCTTAAAAAGGACCGCCACCCCGCTATACGGCTCAGCCACAAGAGACCAGTAGGAGGGCCCGTGCCTCCACTCCCGCCTTGCTTTATGCATGGTTGATAGGTCGGTCAACCTGGTCTCCTGCAAAAACAAAATGTCGGCGTCAAGTTGGCCGAGAAAACGAAAGGCCGTGTACCTTGCCACATCTGACTTTATGCTGGCAACATTAATGGTTGCCAGCGTCAATGGGGTGGGTGCCGCCATCATGATTGATTGAATTAGATAGCCTTTTTCTTCCCACCCCCAACAGTTTCACCCTCTTCCTCTGACAATGATGAGTTTTTAGTGCGCTTAAGACAAACAGACTCATCCATTCTCTCCTTACATACACTCTGGCCCTTGTCTGGTGGTCCCGAGTTAGTCCCCCTCCAGAAGGCTTTGTATTTGCCCCCGGAGAAGAAGACCCAGCGACCTCCTGAGCCCCAACAACGTTGTCCGCAACCTCCGGCCCCGGGTCCCCATCGCCCCCCTCTGGAGGGGAGTCCTGGAGGGCCCGGAACCGGTTAGAGAGATCCACCAGAGGGGGGCGGCTGGACTTTCCAATGGCACCTGGATCAGGGCTACGGAGTCAGAGGGGTCGCACTCCAAGGAGGAGGCTCGAGGCCCGGACCCCCTCTTATCCTTAGTTGTTTTCCTGTTACCCTTTTTCTTTTGCTGTGACCACTCCGACTGTCGCCGGATGAAGGTTCCTGGGCAGACATGGCGTCCTTTTGCTCCTCCCTTTCAAGTCTCTTGACTTCCTCGCTCAATTCGCCGTCTTTAGGATCCTCAGCTGCAAGTGAAGCACCCGGGTCAGAGTTTAGGGTCATTACTCCCTGCCCCCTGTTCCCATGGCGCTGCTCCTGCCGCCTGATTTTGGATGGCGGCAGCCTGCTCCTCACCGGTTCCCTGCCTCCTCCGCCTCTGCTGGTCCCTTCACCGGCGAGATTAGTCCCGGCTTTCGCCTGTCCCGCACTCGCCGCTTTCAGGACCGCATTGGCAAAAGAACGCAGACAGCGACTGAACGGGTGACTGAGGTCACCACACAAGTTACACCTTATCCTGCCACAGGTAGCAGCGAGATGGCTGAGGTCCCCACACAGTGCGCATTTCTGGGTGGTACACTGCGCACTGAAGTGTGTGGGGCTGCCGCACCTGTGACAGACCTTAGGCTGCCCCCGGTAGAAAATCAAGATCCTGTCCCTCCCCAAAAATGTTGAGGAAGGGATATGGGTAACGGTGTTTCCAGAAACCTTCAATTTCACCATGAAGGTCCAGGCTCCTGACCATATACCATGCTCGTCGAGGGTCTTTTCAGGAATACCAACGATGTCGCCATATCGTCCAACCCAGGTAGAGATGTCGACACAGGAAAGTGACTCGTTACTGGTCAAAACGGTCACCTTCCTGACTGAGTTCTGGCGGGATATTGCTACAGAGAGGAAACCCTGCAATTCGGGGCGACCCCAAGCCAGCTCATGGCGAGACCAGAAAAGCTCAAGGCCCTCCGGTCTCACGAAGCTGACATCGAAGTAGGAGGTCCAATAGGGATGGATCAAGGCGAAGATGTCATATGCCACAAAGCCCATCCCCAGCAGGAGCTCAGCAACCTTTGACTGATCAGGACAGGCATCCTTGTTACCCACTGGAGACGGGCCACGTTCCTACGGTTACTCCTCTGCCCCGGTGTCGGCAGAGACCAGACAGTCTCTGCCCCTCTATCTCGGAAGGCGGAAAGACCGCGTCTCTCTATCCACAGCGAGGAGATTGGAACAAAACAAAATCCTCTAAACTGCATGCTCGCAAATGCCAGAAGCCTGACAAACAAGATGGAAGAACTAGAAGCAGAAATATCTACAGGTAACTTTGACATAGTGGGAATAACCGAGACATGGTTAGATGAAAGCTATGACTGGGCAGTTAACTTACAGGGTTACAGTCTGTTTAGAAAGGATCGTAAAAATCGGAGAGGAGGAGGGGTTTGTCTCTATGTAAAGTCTTGTCTAAAGTCCACTTTAAGGGAGGATATAAGCGAAGGGAATGAGGATGTCGAGTCCATATGGGTCGAAATTCATGGAGGGAAAAATGGTAACAAAATTCTCATTGGGGTCTGTTACAAACCCCCAAATATAACAGAAATCATGGAAAGTCTACTTCTAAAGCAGATAGATGAAGCTGCAACCCATAATGAGGTCCTGGTTATGGGGGACTTTAACTACCCGGATATTAACTGGCAAACAGAAACCTGTGAAACCCATAAAGGCAACATGTTTCTGCTAATAATCAAGAAAAATTATCTTTCACAATTGGTGCAGAATCCAACCAGAGGAGCAGCACTTTTAGACCTAATACTATCTAATAGACCTGACAGAATAACAAATCTGCAGGTGGTCGGGCGTCTAGGAAATAGCGACCACAATATTGTACAGTTTCACCTGTCTTTCACTAGGGGAACTTGTCAGGGAGTCACAAAAACACTGAACTTTAGGAAGGCAAAGTTTGACCAGCTTAGAGATGCCCTTAATCTGGTAGACTGGGACAATATCCTCAGAAATAAGAATACAGATAATAAATGGAAAATGTTTAAGAACATCCTAAATAGGCACTGTAAGCGGTTTATACCTTGTGGGAATAAAAGGACTAGAAATAGGAAAAACCCAATGTGGCTAAACAAAGAAGTAAGAAGGCAATTAACAGTAAAAAGAAAGCATTTGCACTACTAAAGCCGGATGGCACCATTGAAGCTCTAAAAAACTATAGGGAGAAAAATACTTTATCTAAAAAACTAATGAAAGCTGCCAAAAAGGAAACAGAGAAGCACATTGCTAAGGAGAGTAAAACTAATCCCAAACTGTTCTTCAACTACATCAATAGTAAAAGAATAAAAACTGAAAATGTAGGCCCCTTAAAAAATAGTGAGGAAAGAATGGTTGTAGATGACCAGGAAAAGGCTAACATATTAAACACCTTCTTCTCCACGGTATTCACGGTGGAAAATGAAATGCTAGGTGAAATCCCAAGAAACAATGAAAACCCTATATTAAGGGTCACCAATCTAACCCAAGAAGAGGTGCGAAACCGGCTAAATAAGATTAAAATAGATAAATCTCCGGGTCCGGATGGCATACACCCACGAGTACTAAGAGAACTAAGTAATGTAATAGATAAACCATTATTTCTTATTTTTAGGGACTCTATAGCGACGGGGTCTGTTCCGCAGGACTGGCGCATAGCAAATGTGGTGCCAATATTCAAAAAGGGCTCTAAAAGTGAACCTGGAAATTATAGGCCAGTAAGTCTAACCTCTACTGTTGGTAAAATATTTGAAGGGTTTCTGAAGGATGTTATTCTGGATTATCTCAATGAGAATAACTGTTTAACTCCATATCAGCATGGGTTTATGAGAAATCGCTCCTGTCAAACCAATCTAATCAGTTTTTATGAAGAGGTAAGCTATAGGCTGGACCACGGTGAGTCATTGGACGTGGTATATCTCGATTTTTCCAAAGCGTTTGATACCGTGCCGCACAAGAGGTTGGTACACAAAATGAGAATGCTTGGTCTGGGGGAAAATGTGTGTAAATGGGTTAGTAACTGGATTAGTGATAAAAAGGTGGTTATAAATGGTATAGTCTCTAACTGGGTCGCTGTGACCAGTGGGGTACCGCAGGGGTCGGTATTGGGACCTGTTCTCTTCAACATATTCATTAATGATCTGGTAAAAGGTTTACACAGTAAAATATTGATATTTGCAGATGATACAAAGCTATGTAAAGCAGTTAATACAAGAGAAGATAGTATTCTGCTACAGATGGATCTGGATAAGTTGGAAACTTGGGCTGAAAGGTGGCAGATGAGGTTTAACAATGATAAATGTAAGGTTATACACATGGGAAGAAGGAATCAATATCACCATTACACACTGAACGGGAAACTACTGGGTAAATCTGACAGGGAGAAGGACTTGGGGATCCTAGTTAATGATAAACTTACCTGGAGCAGCCAGTGCCAGGCAGCAGCTGCCAAGGCAAACAGGATCATGGGGTGCATTAAAAGAGGTCTGGATACACATGATGAGAGCATTATACTGCCTCTGTACAAATCCCTAGTTAGACCGCACATGGAGTACTGTGTCCAGTTTTGGGCACCGGTGCTCAGGAAGGATATAATGGAACTAGAGCGAGTACAAAGGAGGGCAACAAAGTTAATAAAGGGGATGGGAGAACTACAATACCCAGATAGATTAGCGAAATTAGGATTATTTAGTCTAGAAAAAAGACGACTGAGGGGCGATCTAATAATCATGTATAAGTATATAAGGGGACAATACAAATATCTCGCTGAGGATCTGTTTATACCAAGGAAGGTGACGGGCACAAGGGGGCATTCTCTGCGTCAGGAGGAGAGAAGGTTTTTCCACCAACATAGAAGAGGATTCTTTACTGTTAGGGCAGTGAGAATCTGGAATTGCTTGCCTGAGGAGGTGGTGATGGCGAACTCAGTCGAGGGGTTCAAGAGAGGCCTGGATGTCTTCCTGGAGCGTAACAATATTGTATCATACAATTATTAGGTTCTGTAGAAGGATGTAGGTCTGGGGATTTATTATGATGGAATATAGGCTGAACTGGATGGACAAATGTCTTTTTTCGGCCTTGCTAACTATGTTACTATGTTACTATGTTACTATCCAGAAAGACAAATCAACCTCCCTCCCCTCTACATTGATAGAACTCTCCCCTTTCCTCAGGGCGTCCAGGAAGCGCTGTTGCAAGTCACCATCCTCAGGGTCACCAGACAAGGGCGCACTACTACCCCCAGCAGTGACAGCTCCTGAATAGCTTGGGGCTGAAGACCCCGCCGGGGGGGCAGCGGGACCACTACCTGCTTCCCCTCCACCAACACCAGTAATGCTCTCCTCATTCACTCCACCACTACTCCCATAATTCACTCCACTACTACTCCCATCATTCCCGTTACCACTGCCACCACTTCCCGTCACTTTATTACCAGTATTGTCACCACCATTTGTCCCAGTGTTCTCTGCACCTTCCAAAGTAACATCCATTCCTTCCTCACTTGTGTTTGGCTTCTTTGCACTCACACCTGCTGGACCGGGGGAGGGGTGCGGCGGCGCACCCGTTTTCCCTTGATTGGTGCTCTGCTGTGTCTCTGGAGCACCTTTCCCCCCCACTGCATCAGTTTGTATTTTATTATTCTGGGCCCACTGCTTGTTGGGGGGCGCCGCCTGCCCTGCACCCACAGACTTCGGGGTCCTGGTGTCACGTTTGGGTGCTGGAGCACTCTGTCCTCTTTTCGCAGCAGGGCGCCCAGTGTTCCCTGCAGATGATTTTTTTCCTGCTTTTTCTGTGCTTTTTGGACATTCTGCTCCCCTGTCGCAGCCGCGTGCCTCTTCTCTGCTGAGGCGCACTGCGCCCCTGTCACAACAGTGCTCCCCCCTTTCGCCGCACCATGTTTCTCGGACCTGCCCCCCACAGCCCCGGCGTCAGCCGGCTCAGCCGTAGTGAGCAGGGATGGAGTCTGCCCACACCGTCCCCCTTTCGCAACGGCGTGGACATCCCCCTCGCCCTCCTTGGCCCCGGTGATAACCGGCTTAGCCGCAGAGGGCAGAGAGGGAAACTCCTCGGGGTCCCCTATGTCCGGCGCCGTGAGTACCTCCACAGCCTCGCCCCCTGCACTGTTCCCCGCACAGACGACAGCACCGCCGGACGTCCTCCTCCTCTCCCCACCTTGCCTATGCCCCGGACCCACTGCAGAGCCCGTGCCTTTAGGTTTGGTGGGGTTTACACAGGAGGTGGTAGGTGTAACATCATCCATATGTACATATTTGTAACTCACCACCTCCCGTGCGGTCTCCTTCGTCGTCTTCTTCCTCTTCTTGGTTTCCTCTGCTGGCTCATCCTCACCAAAGGAAAAGTGATCCAGGTTCACTGGAGACTCCAGCTGTCGGATCTCCTCTAGCAGACCACCCTCCTCCTCTTCCTCTGCTGACACTCCAGCCTGTGCTGTCGGAGTCCTCTGCCGTGTCGGGAGGCCGCTCCCCTGTTGTTGGCTCTGCGACTCACTCTCCCGGCTGGTTCCAGTTTGTAGGACTCCAGTCACAACCACATCGTCCTCCTCCTCATCGCTTAGGACGCCGGCTGGCGGCTCTCCTGAGCAGGGCCGCCATCAGGGCATTACAGCCTTTACTGCTGTATGGGGCCCGGTCAGCAGCAGTACACAGAGGGGCCCGCGGATCCGGGGCCCCACTGTTGTGCTTCTACTGACCGGGCCTCATCATGCACTAAAACATACCTCCCAACCATCCCGGATCCAGCGGGACTGTCCCGATTTTGACAGTCAGCCCCGCGATCCCGGGCAGGACATTAGTTGTCCCGCACTGGTTGGGAGGTGTACTGTGTACATCACCCAGCAGGGACGATACTCACCTTGCTCCAGCAATGCCTGGTCTCGGCTTCTGCAGTGCTCCGGAATGAGCGGTCACGTTGTACCGCTCATTAAGGTCATGAATATGCGCATATTCATGACCTTAATGAGCGGTATCACATGACCGCTCACGCAGGAAGAAGGTGCTGCGTCGGGAGTCGGGACAGACAGAGCGAGAGAGATGTCGGCGCGGCCGCACGGTGAGGAACAGGTAAGTATGAGGGATGGAGGGACGGGGGGACAGGGTAGGGGGGATGAAGGAGGACGGTAAGCCGCGCCACTCAAGATGGGAGTGGGGGGTGGGGTGGTTAGATGAGCCATGCATACAGGGGGGGAATATGAGCCATGCATACAGGAGGGGGAATATGGGCCATGCATACAGGAGGGGGAAATATGAGCCATGCATACAGGGGGGGTGAAATATGAGCCATGCATACAGGAGGGGGAATATGAGCCATGCATACAGGGGGAGGTGGAATATGAGCTATGCATACAGGGGGGGGAATATGAGCCATGCATACAGGAGGGGGGGATATGAGCCATGCATACAGGAGGGGGAATATGAGCCATGCATATGGGGAGGGGAATATGAGCCATGCATACGGGGGGGGGGGGGATATGAGCCATGCATACAGGGGTGGAATATGAGCCATGCATACAGAAGGGGGAAATATGAGCCATGCATAGGGGGGGTGTTGTGAATTCTGTTTGTGGGCTCCCCCGGTGGTGTTTTATGGTAGTGCCACTTATTTGCCTTCTTCTATCCTTGATCACCTGTTGACACCCATTAGGGGAGTTTCCTATTTAAGGCTGCTTGGCTGCTGGTCTGATGCCGGCCAACAATGTATCAGTAGCATTCTGTTGCATTCTCCTGCCTCAAGATCCTGTTCAGCTAAGTTGAATTTTGTTTCTAGTTTATTCTATTTTTGTCCAGCTATTTGCAATGTGACTCTCTGTAGCTGGAAGCTCTCGTGGACTGGAATTGCCACTCCAGTGGCATGAGTTGTCACTGGAGTTTTAAAGTAATTTCAGGATGGTGTTTTTGAGTAGTGTTTTGAAGTTGACCGTGAAGTGACTCTTTCCTGTACTTCTGCTATCTAGTAAGCGGACCTCACTGTGCTAAATCTGCTGTTCATCCTACGTATGTCTTTTCCTCTTGACTCACCGTCAATATCTGTGGGGGGCTGCTATCTCCTTTTGGGGTTCATCTCTGGAGGTAAGGCAGGCCTGTATATTCCTCTGATAGGGGTAGTTAGATCTCCGGCTGGCGCGTGGTGTCTAGGGCATCGTAGGAAACACTCCCCGGCTACTTCCAGTGTCGTGTCAGGTTCAGGTCACGGTCACTTTAGTTCCCATCACCCGAGAGCTAGTCCGTTGTTATTTTGATTTCCCTGCCATTGGGAAAATCATAACAGTTTGGCCGGCCAACATGTGTTAAAACTATGCACTAAAGCAGGAAAGGATATGAAAAGGTTTTTTTTCCTTCTGTGTTTGGAAAGTGCACCTTAGTGCTTATTTGTACTCCTTGCTTAAACTGCAGTCTTCAGCCTTTTTTTTTTCCTCTCCTCTTAATCTCTGAATGGCTTTGGTTACACCTGTTTGAATCATGGATCCACAGAGTTAAATAATAATAATAATAATTTTATTTATATAGCGCCAACATATTCCGCAGCGCTTTACAACTTATAGAGGGGACTTATACAGACAATAGACATTACAGCATAACAGAAATCACAGTTCAAAACAGATACCAGAGTTTGGTTGCAGGTCTGAATAACCTGGCTACAAAGGTCCAGAACTTACAAGATTTTGTTATACGTGCTCCAATGTCTGAACCTAAGATCCCTATGCCTGAATTTTTTACCGGAGACAGATCCCGTTTTTTGAATTTCAGAGAGAATTGTAAATTGTTTTTGTCTCTGAAATCTCACTCTGCTGGTGATCCTGCGCAACAGGTTAAAATTGTTATTTCTCTATTGCGGGGTGACCCACAAAGTTGGGCATTTGCATTGTCGCCAGGGGATCCTGCGTTATTAAATGTAGATGCGTTTTTTCTGGCTTTGGGGTTGCTTCATGAAGAACCTAATTTAGAGATTTTGGCTGAGAAAGCCTTGATAGCTCTTTCTCAAGGGCAAGATGAAGCTGAGATATACTGTCAAAAATTTCGTAAATGGTCGGTGCTTACTAAATGGAATGAGTGCGCTCTAGCAGCTAATTTCAGAGAAGGTCTCTCTGATGCCGTGAAGGATGTCATGGTGGGGTTCCCTGTGCCTACAGGTCTGAATGATGCCATGAAATTGGCTATCCAGATTGATCGGCGTTTACGGGAGCGCAAATCTGTGCACCATATGGCGGTATCTTCTGAGCAAAAACCTGTGCATCATTTGGCGGTGACCTCTGAAAAGGCACCAGAGCATATGCAATGCGATAGTGTATTGTCTAGAGGCGAACGACAGAATTACAGGCGCAAAAATGGGTTGTGCTTCTATTGTGGAGATCCAGCTCATGTTATATCAGCATGCTCTAAACGCATAAAGAAGGTTGATAAAAAGGTTGATAAATCTTTTTCTATGGGTACCTTGCAGTCTAAATTTCTTTTGTCCGTGACATTGATTTGTACTTTATCATCTGTTACTGTGGATGCTTATGTGGATTCTGGCGCCGCTCTGAGTCTCATGGATTGGTCCTTTGCCAAGCGTTGTGGGTTTGATTTAGAGCCTCTGGAGGTTTCTATTCCCTTAAAGGGTATTGATTCTACACCTTTGGCTAGCAATAAACCACAATATTGGACACAAGTGACTATGCATCTGTCCCCAGACCATCAGGAGATTATTCGTTTCCTTGTGTTATATAATCTACATGACGTATTAGTACTTGGATTACCATGGTTACAAATTCATAATCCAGTTTTGGACTGGAGATCAATGTCTGTGCTGAGCTGGGGATGTCAGGGGATTCATGGGGATGCACCTTTGGTTCCCATTTCTTCATCTACTCCCTCTGAGATCCCAGCATTTCTGTCAGATTTTTATGATGTCTTTCAGGAGCCTAAAACTGATTCTCTCCCTCCTCACAGAGAGTGTGACTGCGCTATTGAGTTGATTCCCGGTAGTAAATTTCCTAAGGGTCGCTTGTTTAATTTGTCTGTACCTGAACATACTGCTATGCGGGAGTATATCAGAGAATCTTTGGAAAAGGGTCATATTCGCCCCTCTTTGTCTCCACTGGGGGCAGGGTTTTTCTTTGTGGGTAAAAAGGATGGTTCATTGAGACCTTGTATCGACTATCGACTTCTGAATAAGATTACAGTTAAATACCAGTATCCGTTACCTTTACTGACTGATCTTTTTCGCTCGCATAAAGGGGGCGAAGTGGTTCACTAAGATCGATCTACGTGGTGCGTATAATTTGGTGCGGATTAAGCAGGGGGATGAGTGGAAGACCGCATTTAATACGCCTGAAGGCCATTTTGAGTATTTGGTAATGCCTTTCGGTCTCGCGAATGCCCCTTCCGTTTTTCAGTCCTTTATGCACGATATTTTCCGTGAATATCTGGATAAATTTATGATTGTGTATTTGGATGATATTTTGATTTTTTCGGAGGACTGGGAATCTCATGTTCAACAGGTCAGGAGAGTTTTTCAGGTTTTACGAGCTAATTCTCTATTTGTGAAGGGCTCAAAGTGTATTTTTGGGGTTCAGAGAATTTCCTTTTTGGGATATATTTTTTCCCCTTCATCTATGGAGATGGACCCTGTTAAGGTTCAGGCTATTTGTGATTGGGTACAACCTACTTCTCTAAAGAGTCTTCAGAAATTCTTGGGATTTGCTAATTTCTATCGCCGATTCATAGCGGGTTTTTCTGCCATTGCTAAACCTTTGACTGATTTGACCAAGAAGGGTGCTGATGTTGCTAATTGGTCCTCTGCGGCTGTGGAGGCCTTTCGGGAGCTTAAGCGCCGCTTTTCTTCTGCTCCTGTGTTGCGCCAGCCTGATGTTTCGCTCCCGTTCCAGGTTGAAGTAGATGCTTCCGAGATCGGAGCAGGTGCAGTTTTGTCGCAGAAAGGTCCTGACTGCTCAGTGATGAGACCATGTGCGTTTTTCTCTCGAAAGTTTTCGCCCGCTGAGCGAAATTATGATGTTGGAAATCGGGAGCTCTTGGCCATGAAGTGGGCATTTGAGGAGTGGCGTCATTGGCTTGAGGGTGCTAGACACCAGGTGGTGGTCTTGACTGACCACAAAAATCTAATTTATCTTGAGTCAGCCAGGCGTCTGAATCCTAGACAGGCGCGCTGGTCGTTGTTTTTCTCTCGATTTAACTTTGTGGTTTCATATCTGCCTGGGTCTAAGAATGTGAGGGCGGATGCCCTCTCTAGGAGTTTTGAGCCTGACTCGCCTGGTGATTCCGAACCTACTGGCATCCTGAAGGATGGGGTGATATTGTCAGCTGTCTCCCCAGACCTGCGGCGCTCTTTGCAGGAGTTTCAGGTGGATAGGCCTGATCGCTGTCCGCCTGGTAGATTGTTTGTCCCTGATGACTGGACCAGTAGAGTTATTTCGGAGGTTCACTCTTCCGCGTTGGCAGGTCATCCTGGAATTTTTGGCACCAGGGATCTGGTGTCTAGGTCCTTCTGGTGGCCTTCCTTGTCTCGAGATGTACGTATTTTTGTGCAGTCTTGTGATGTTTGTGCTCGGGCTAAGCCCTGCTGTTCCCGGGCCAGCGGGTTGTTGTTGCCCTTGCCTATTCCTAAGAGGCCTTGGACGCACATCTCTATGGACTTTATTTCTGACCTTCCTGTTTCTCGTAGGATGTCCGTCATCTGGGTGGTGTGTGACCGTTTTTCCAAGATGGTTCACTTGGTACCTTTGCCCAAATTGCCCTCCTCCTCTGAGCTGGTCCCTCTATTTTTTCAGAATGTTGTGCGTTTGCATGGTATTCCTGAGAATATAGTGTCTGACAGGGGTACTCAGTTTGTGTCTAGATTTTGGCGGGCGTTCTGTGCCAGGATGGGCATCGACTTGTCTTTTTCGTCTGCATTCCATCCTCAGACTAATGGCCAGACTGAGCGTACTAATCAGACCTTGGAGACTTACTTGAGGTGTTTTGTGTCCGCTGATCAGGACGATTGGCTTGATTTTTTGCTATTGGCAGAGTTTGCCCTTAACAATCGGGCCAGTTCTGCCACTTTGGTTTCTCCATTTTTTTGTAATTCAGGGTTTCACCCTCGCTTTTCGTCCGGTCAATTGGAGTCTTCGGATTGTCCTGGAGTAGATGCTGTGGTTGATAGAATGCATCAGATTTGGGGACAGGTTGTGGACAATCTGAAGTTGTCCCAGGAGAAGACTCAACAGTTCACTAATCGTCATCGGCGTGTCGGTCCTCGTCTTTGTGTTGGGGACCTGGTTTGGTTGTCTTCTCGATTTGTTCCTATGAAGGTCTCGTCTCCTAAGTTTAAGCCTCGGTTTATCGGCCCTTATAGGATTCTGGAGGTTCTCAATCCTGTGTCCTTTCGTTTGGACCTCCCAGCATCTTTTACTATTCATAATGTTTTTCATCGGTCATTGTTGCGGAGGTATGAGGTGCCGGTTGTTCCGTCTGCTGATCCTCCTGCTCCTGTGCTGGTTGAGGGTGAGTTGGAGTATGTGGTGGAAAAGATCTTGGACTCCCGTGTTTCCAGACGGAAACTTCAGTATCTGATTAAGTGGAAAGGCTATGGTCAGGAGGATAATTCTTGGATGACAGCATCTGATGTTCATGCTCCTGATTTGGTTCGTGCATTTCATAGTGCTCATCCAGATCGCCCTGGTGGTTCTGGTGAGGGTTCGGTGCCCCCTCCTTAAGGGGGGGGTACTGTTGTGAATTCTGTTTGTGGGCTCCCCCGGTGGTGTTTTATGGTAGTGCCACTTATTTGCCTTCTTCTATCCTTGATCACCTGTTGACACCCATTAGGGGAGTTTCCTATTTAAGGCTGCTTGGCTGCTGGTCTGATGCCGGCCAACAATGTATCAGTAGCATTCTGTTGCATTCTCCTGCCTCAAGATCCTGTTCAGCTAAGTTGAATTTTGTTTCTAGTTTATTCTATTTTTGTCCAGCTATCTGCAATGTGACTCTCTGTAGCTGGAAGCTCTCGTGGACTGAAATTGCCACTCCAGTGGCATGAGTTGTCACTGGAGTTTTAAAGTAATTTCAGGATGGTGTTTTTGAGTAGTGTTTTGAAGTTGACCGTGAAGTGACTCTTTCCTGTACTTCTGCTATCTAGTAAGCGGACCTCACTGTGCTAAATCTGCTGTTCATCCTACGTATGTCTTTTCCTCTTGACTCACCATCAATATCTGTGGGGGGCTGCTATCTCCTTTTGGGGTTCATCTCTGGAGGTAAGGCAGGCCTGTATATTCCTCTGATAGGGGTAGTTAGATCTCCGGCTGGCGCGTGGTGTCTAGGGCATCGTAGGAAACACTCCCCGGCTACTTCCAGTGTCGTGTCAGGTTCAGGTCACGGTCACTTTAGTTCCCATCACCCGAGAGCTAGTCCGTTGTTATTTTGATTTCCCTGCCATTGGGAAAATCATAACAGGGGGGAATATGAGCCATGCATACAGGAGGGGGAAATATGAGTCATGCATACAGAGGGGAATATGAGCCATGCATACAGGAGGGGGGTCATTATACAGTATTATTAAGCATCATGTGGGATCATTATACAGTATGGAGAACTGTGTGGCCATTATACAGTATGGAGCATCATGTGTGGCCGTTATACAGTATGGAGCATCATGTGTGGCCAA
Organism: Ranitomeya variabilis; assembly: GCF_051348905.1. Classification (NCBI taxonomy): domain Eukaryota; kingdom Metazoa; phylum Chordata; class Amphibia; order Anura; family Dendrobatidae; genus Ranitomeya; species Ranitomeya variabilis. The sequence continues at coordinate 9,112,571 of NC_135234.1, read as the reverse complement.
TGGCCATTATACAGTATGGAGCATCATGTGTGGCCGTTATACAGTATGGAGCATCATGTGTGGCCATTATACAGTATTGAGCATCATGTGGGATCATTATACAGTATGGAGAACTGTGTGTGGCTGTTATACAGTATGGAGCACTATATGTGGCCATTATACAGTATGGAGCACTATGTGTGGCCATTATACAGTATGGAGCATTGTGTGGCCATTATACATTATGGAGCATCATGTGTGGCCATTATACACTATGGAGCATCATGTGTGGCCATTATACAGTATTGAGCATCATGTGTGGCCATTATACAGTATGGAGCATCATGTGGCTATTATACAGTATGGAGCATCATTTGTGGCCATTATACAGTATGCAGCATCATGTGGGCCCATTATACTGTATGGAGCATCACGTGGGGCCAGTACACTGTACGCAGCATCATTTGGGGCCATTATACAGTATGGAGCGTCATGTGTGGCCATTATACAGTATGGAGCGTCATGTGTGGCCATTATACAGTATGGAGCGTCATGTGTGGCCATATTTTTTTTGTTTATAATTATTGTTTACGAAATATTGCGATCAGAAGTGCTAAATGGGTGTGGTTGGGGCGTGACTAGTTGTGAAATGGGTGTGGTCAGAGGTGTGGCCTAAAATTTGCCGCGCGCCGCTGACTTTGTCCCTCTTTCCCTTCCTCGAAAGTTGGGAGGTATGACTAAAATACTGTGCACTACGGCGCACACGTCGGTGCTGGGGCCCGGGAGCCGTTTTGGAGCTGTGCAGGGCCGTCTTACCTAGACGGCTGCGCAGCTCCTGCTCGGCTGTAGCTAGAATGTATGGGCTCCCTGCAGGTCCTGACTACAGCCCATCCATTCTAGCAATCTCAGTAGTGAAGGTGCTAGAATGTATGGGCTCCTGTCAGGTCCTCTCAGCAGCCCATACATTCTAGCTGCTGCTTCACTCCTGGAAACACGACGCCCCGGAACGACTGAGGTAAGTATAAAAAACATTTTTATTTTTGTTTTTTTAAATGGGTGAGGTGGGGGGGGGAGTGAGACTGCAGATGATGGAGTGTGTTTGAGGGGGCACTGCGCATGATGAAATGATAGGGGACTGCAAATGATGAAGTGGGGGTGGGGAGAGCCAATGGTGTATTGAAGGTAGGGAGAGCAAATAATGAATTTTGAGGGTGGGGAAGAGCAGTTGATAATGAATAGAGGGTGGGAGAGAGAAGACATGACAATGAATTGAGGCAGAAGGGGCATGTAACTATAATGAATCGGAGTTAGGGTTAGAGCGGGAGGTGCATAGTGGGATCGTTGAGGATAAAGTGACTGGAAATAAATTGGGGGAAAGAGTACAGGTGCTAATTAATTTATATATTAAATGGGGAAAGTGGCTATATATAGATAGTGGGGGCTCAGTGGCGTATTATAATTTATATTTGGAATGGTGGGTTGCATAATAACCAATTATTAATGGTGGGTGAATGTCTGTATTCAGATGTGTAGTGTAGAAGAAAGGGAAAAAGTGGGGAATGTGCTCTGGAAGCGGTGCTCTAGATAACTGTGTTATTTTATGCAGAGACGAGTCCTGGCTGAAAGAAGTGATGGCGGTCTGCGCTGGATTAAAAAGAAACCCAAAGATGAAGGACTTCAGCTACAGACGTCACTGGTGAGTCAGTATGTTACCTGTACACTGACACCATACACTGTATACTGTATACAGAGCTCCTGTGTATAATGTCACTGGTGATCACTATATTATCTGTACACTATACACTATATACAGAGCTCCTGTGTATAATGTCACTGGTGATCACTGTATTACCTGTAAACTGACACTATACACAGAGGTACTGTGTATAATGTCACTAGTGATCACTGTATTACCTGTAAACTGACACTATACACAGAGCTCCTGTGTATAATGTCACTAGTGATCACTGTATTACATGTACACTGACACTATATATAGAGCTCCTATGTATAATGGCATCGGTGACCACTGTATTACCTGTACACAGACACTGCATACTAAGTACAGATCTCCTATGTATAATAGCACTTATGGTGATAGTATTTTTTTTTTATTAATGATCAGTATTGTACTATTCAGTCACAATGTGGTGGTAATATGTTGTCCAGCCATGGTGTGGCGGTATTTGTTCCTTGTATGTGCTATTATTTGGTCACTATGTGGTGGTAATATGTGGTCTGGTCATGGTGTGGTGGTATTTGTTCCTTGTACGTGCTATTATTCGGTCACGGTGTAGTGGTAATATGTGGTCTGGTCATGTTGTGTTGGTATTTATTCCTTGTATGTAGTTGGTCACCATGTGGTGGTAATATGTGGTCTGTACATGCTGCGGTGGTATTTGTCCCTTGTATGCGATATTGTTCGGTCACTGTGGTGGTAATATGTGGTCTGCACATGGTGTGGCAGTATTTATTCCTTGTAGATAGTATTATAGGTCACTATGTGGTGATAATGTGGTGTCTGGTCATGGTGTTGTGGTATTTGTCCCTTGTATGCGGTATTATTGGTCATTTGAAAAATTGAAAAATAAATAAAAATATACCTAAATTGTATTGCATATTTTAACAAATGTTTAATAAGTTAGAGTAGAGTAGGGGCTGGCCAAAAGAGTCTACCTTGTCATCGTGACAGATTAAAAAAACCTTTTGGCCAAAACAAAATCTGCTGGCTATGTGGGTGATCTGGTGATGGGAACTGTTAATGTGTGATTGGTGAGAAGTGGAGTTTTTCCAAGAGACAGCGGTGGTGCTGTGGACAGTTCGAGGGTTGGAGGCGGGGCTGGGGTGGAGCCTGGGCGGAGTCTTAAGGGGGCCCCGAAAATTTTGCCAGTATGGGGCCCCGAAATTTCTAGTGGCAGCCCTGCTCCTGGGGTATTTAACCCCTTCATTTCTGAAAACCGCCGCTGGTTCTTAAACCTCTCCAGGAAGGGACCTGCACTTTTCTCAATCCCCTCCCGGAGGAGCACTAACCGGGCCACCTCATCTCTGAGGGCTCTGAACCTCTGGGAGGTCACGGGTTTCTCCTTGTTAGAGGCTCGGGTATTCAGGATCCGAGCCTCCTGCAGCTTCTCCTTCAGCCCGGTCAGTGCTTTGCCGGCGTCCTCATACTCACGTAGCATGGCGACCACTCGGGAGAAGAAGGTACTCGTGGACTCGCCGGAGCTCCTCTCCCCCCAGGATGTTCCTGGGCTCTCCTTCCTGGGGCCTGGGGTGCCCCTGTCTCCCTCTCTGGGCGGACGATGAGCCGTCTCAGGGTTGGTGTAGGTGCATACCTCCCAACTTTTGAAGATGGGAAAGAGGGACAAAGTTTGCGGCGCGCTTTGCGCGCCGCGGCAAATTTTAGGCCACGCCTCTGACCACACCCATTCATAATTAGTCACACCCATATCCACATCCCAACCACACCCATTTAGCACTGCCGATCACACTGTTTCATATACAATAATTATAAACAAAAAAATATGGCCACACAGTGCCCCATACTGTATAATGGCCACACATGATGCTCCATACTGTATAATGAACACACATGACGCTCCATACTGTATAATGGCCACACATGATGCTCCATACTGTATAATGACCCCACATGATGCTCCATACTGTATAATGGCCGCACATGATGCTCCATACTGTATAATGAACACACATGATGCTCCATACTGTATGACCGCAAATGATGCTCCATACTGTATAATGACCGCACATGATGCTCCAGACTGTATAATGACCGCACATGATGCTCCATACTGTATAATGACCCCACATGATGCTCCATACTGTATAATGACCGCACATGATGCTCCATACTGTATAATGACCGCACATGATGCTCCATACTGTATGACCGCAAATGATGCTCCATACTGTATAATGACCGCACATGATGCTCCAGACTGTATAATGACCGCACATGATGCTCCAGACTGTATAATGACCGCACATGATGCTCCAGACTGTATAATGACCGCACATGATGCTCCAGACTGTATAATGACCGCACATGATGCTCCAGACTGTATAATGACCGCACATGATGCTCCAGACTGTATAATGACCGCACATGATGCTCCAGACTGTATAATGACCGCACATGATGCTCCATACTGTATAATGGCCGCACATGATGCTCCATACTGTATAATGGCCACACATGATGCTCCATACTGTATAATGGCCGCACATGATGCTCCATACTGTATAATGGCCACACATGATGCTCCATACTGTATAATGACCGCACATGATGCTCCATACTGTATAATGACCGCACATGATGCTCCATACTGTACAATGACCGCACATGATGCTCCATATTGTATAATGACCGCACATGATGCTCCATACTGTATAATGACCGCACATGATGCTCCATACTGTATAATGGCCACACATAATGCTCCATACTGTATAATGACCGCACATGATGCTCCATACTGTATAATGACCGCACATGATGCTCCATATTGTATAATGACCACACATGATGCTCCATACTGTATAATGACATACAGGCACGCAGCTCACACACAGGCACGCAGCTCACACGCACGCAGCTCACAAACACATGCAGCTTTGACACAAATGCATCACACACGCAGCCATCACACACACACGCAGCCATCACACACACACACACGCAGCCATCACACACACACACACGCAGCCATCACACACACACACGCAGCCATCACACACACACACACACGCAGCCATCACACACACATGCAGCCATCACACACACACGCAGACATCACACACGCAGCCATCACACACACACACACACGCAGCCATCACACACACACGCAGCCATCACACACACGCAGCCATCACACACACACAGCCATCACACACACACAGCCATCACACACACACAGCCATCACACACACACAGCCATCACACACACACAGCCATCACACACACGCAGCCATCACACACACACAGCCATCACACACACACGCAGCCATCACACACACGCAGCCATCACACACACGCAGCCATCACACACACGCAGCCATCACACACACGCAGCCATCACACACACACACGCAGCCATCACACACACACGCAGCCATCACACACACAGCCATCACACACACACACGCAGCCATCACACACACACACACACGCGCAGCCATCACACATGCAGCCATCACACACACACGCAGCCATCACACACACACACGCAGCCATCACACACACACACGCAGCCATCACACACACACGCAGCCATCACACACACACACGCAGCCATCACACACACACACACGCAGCCATCACACACACACACACGCAGCCATCACACACACACAGCCATCACACACACACACGCAGCCATCACACACACGCAGCCATCACACACACACACACGCAGCCATCACACACACACAGCCATCACACACACACACCCAGCCATCACACACACACACACGCAGCCATCACACACATCACACACACACAATCTCCTCTGTGATGCAGGGGCGGCTGATGTCCATGTGCAGCTCTCTGCTGAAGTCTTCAGTCTCCTGCTCACAGCTCTGCACTATCCCGGCACCTCCCCCGTCTCTCCTTCTCTGCCGGGATAGCAGCTAAGAGCAGAAGCCGGAGCTCCGTGCACACACAGCCAGAGGTAGTGAATCGCTGACCTTTCTTCTTGATTGCTGCAGGCTCTCTCCTTCAGCGTGGCAGCGCCGCACAGGGGGCGGGAGGGGGGGGGGGTGTTGCGCGGGCGGTCAGGAGGCAGCTTTTATATAAAAAAAAAAAAAAACAGGCTCTCTCTACGTCCCGGAAGTGGGCGGGGCTTCACCGGCGGCCGCAAATTCGGGATTTTAAATGCCCGAAGCGGGACAGCGGGACCCCGGTGCCAAAGCGGGACTGTCCCGCTGAAATCGGGACGGTTGGGAGGTATGTAGGTGGGTATGGTTTTCCTCACCCATCCCGACCTCCTCAGTCCCTCTTGGGCCGGTTGCTGCTGCTGCTCTCTGTCCCCCGCCGGCACAGACCGGGGAACAGAAGCCTGGGAAGCCATGCCGGCCTCCCAGGAAGCCTGCCTCTCCCTGGGGAGAAGAGAGGCCGACTCTGGGCCTCCTGCTGGAAGTGCTGGAGCTCACAAGACAGGTGCTGCTCCTAGCAGGGTGTGACTGATTGTGGGCACCTGTCCTCCAGTCACCTCCAGAGCTGCACTCACTATTCTGCTGTTACACTGTTACATCATGTCTTATCCTGCAGTCACCTCCAGAGCTGCACTCACTATTCTGCTGTTACATCGTGTCTTATCCTCCAGTCACCTCCAGAGCTGCACTCACTATTCTGCTGTTACATCGTGTCTTATCCTCCAGTCACCTCCAAAGCTGCAGTCACTATTCTGCTGTTATTTGCTTATATAGGGCCATCATGTTCTTCAGCCATCCCTCTCCCCACCGGGGCTCAATATCTATTTCTTATCAGTTTGTCTTTAGAACGTACAGACTCCTTGAAGATGTCGTTCATGGTGGGATTTAAGTCCTGAACCTCAATGATGCAATGCTAACCACCAAGCCACCATGGTCGGCCCCTCCACAGGTCTGTGTTCTGGTACGTGTGGTGCCATTTCTCACACGTACTGGAGACAGGTGTACTCATATAATCTATGGGGCGGCGCACATCACCGGCAGCACGGATCACAGAAAGTGGGAGATGTCAGCGCCGTCCGTGGGACCCGTACTGGAATAGAAATGAGCGATGGTAGGAGGTAAAAAGATAGAAAGATAGATAATAGATAGATGATAGATAGTAGATAGATAGATAATAGACAGATAGTAGAAAGATAGATAGATAATAGATAGATAGATAATAGTAGAAAGATAGATAGATAATAGATAGATAGATAAGAGATAGATAATAGATAGATAGATAGATAAGAGATATATAGATAATAGATAGTAGAAAGATAGATAGGTAGATAATAGATAGATAATAGATAGTAGAAAGATGATAGATAATAGATAGTAGAAAGAAAGTTAGATAGATAATAGATAGATAGTAGATAGATGATAGATAGATGATAGATAGTAGAAAGATAGATAGATAATAGATAGATAATAGTAGAAAGATAGATAATAGAAAGATAGATAGATAGATAATAGATAGTAGAAATATAGATAGATGGATAGATAATAGATAGATAGATAATAGACGGTGTAACAGGTCCCTGCACTTATAGGCTCCTGTGTTTTTTGTTGGTCCCATAAGGTATAAACCTTCTATTATCTGGGAGTCTTCCTGGAGCTATTAAGCGTGTAATGGTCCGGCCCCTCCTAAAGTTATACTGTACCAGGTTGATTAGAATGTTTTTTAGAAAAGAATCTTTTAGTTACAAATGCCAGCGTTTATTTACGACACTCCATTGCTGTCTGCTCTTGTGAGAAATGTTTTTGTAACAATCCGATTGTCTTCATGAAACAAATCGAAATCTAAATAGGTGATGTTATCTTTATTCACAGTTCCCACAAAAGAAATTCCCCAAGAAGTATAATTAATGGTCGCCCTGAGTAAGATTTCCCCAGGATACCAACAAGAAGTCATGTTTCCTTTGTATCGCCCTCATATACTGAGTGGCCTATATGCCACAAATGCTGTTTAATAATTTGTTCCAATATCTTTCCTGGTATAGAAGTGAGGCTCAATTATCTATGTGGTTCGGTAGGGTTAAGGTTAGGGTTGGGATTAGGGTTAAGGTTAGGGTTGGGATTAGGGTTAGGGGTGTATTGGGATTAGGGTTGGGATTAGGGTTAGGGGTGTGTTGGGTTTAGGGTTTTGATTAGGGTTATGGTTAGGGTTGTGATTAGGATTATGGGTTGGGATTAGGGTTAGGGGTGTGTTGGGGTTAGAATTGGGGGGTTTCCACTGTTTAGGTACAGCAGGGGGTCTCCAAACGCGACAGCCAATTTTGCGCTCAAAAAGTTAAATGGTGCTCCCTCCATTCTGAGCTCTGCCATGTGACCAAACAGTGGTTAACCCCAACATATGGGGTATCAGCGTACTCAGGACTAATTGGACAACAACTTTTGGGGTCCAGTTTCTCCTGTTACCCTTGCGAAAATAAAAAAAATTGGGGGGCTAAAAAATCATTTTTGTGGAAAAAAAAATGATTTTTTATTTTCACGGCTCTGCGTCAAACTTCTGTGAAGCACTTGGGCGTTCAAAGTGCTCACCACACATCTAGATAAGTTCCTTGGGGGGTCTAGTTTCCAAAATGGGGTCACTTGTGGGGGTTTCTACTGTTTAGGTACATCAGGGGCTCTGAAAATGCAACATAACGCCCGCAGACCATTCTATCAAAGTCTGCATTCCAAAACGACGCTACTTCCCTTCCGAGCTCTGCCATGCGCCCAAACAGTGGTTTATCCCCCCACATATGGGGTATCAGTGTACTCATGATAAATTGCACAATACATTTTGGGGTCCAATTTCTCCTGTTACCCTTGTGAAAGTAAAAATTTGGGGGTGAAGAGATCATTTTTGTGGAAAAAATATGATTTTTTATTTTCATGGCTCTACATTATAAACTTCTGTGAAGCAGTTGGGGGTTCATAGTGCTCACCACATATCTATCTAAGCTTTTTTGGGGGTCTAGTTTCCAAAATGGGGTCACTTGTGGGGGGTTTCTACTGTTTAGGTACATCAGGAGCTCTGCAAATGCAACATGACGCCCGCAGACCACTCCATCAAAGTCTGCATTCCAAGCGGCGCTCCTTCCCTTCCGAGCCCTGGCATGTGCCCAAACAGTGCCCCCCCCCCCCCACATATGGGGTATCAGCGTACTCAGGACAAACTGGACAACAGATTTTGGGGTCCAGTTCTCCTGCTACCCTTGAGAAAATAAAAAATTGCGGGCTAAAAAAAAATCATTTTGGGGGGGGGGGGGAAAGGATTTTTTATTTTCACAGCTCTACGTTATAAATTTCTGTGAAGCACCTGGGTGTTTAAAGTGCTCACCACACATCTAGATAAGTTCCTTAAGGGGTCTAGTTTCCAAAATGGTGTCACTTGTGGGGGGTTTCCACAGTTTAGGCACATCAGGGGCTCTCCAAACGCAACATGGTGTCCGATCTCAATTCCACCCAATTCTGCATTGAAAAAGTAAAACGACGCTCCTTCTCTTCCGAGCTCTGCGGTGCGCCCAAACAGTGGTTTACCCCCACATATGGGGTATCGGCGTACTCAGGAGACATTGCACAACACCTTTTGTGGTTCATTTTCTCTTTTTACACTTGTGAAAATAAAAAAAATTGGTTCTGAAGTAAAATATTTGCAAACAAAAGTTAAATGTTCATTTTTTCCTTCCACATTATTTCAGTTGCTGTGAAGCACGTCAAGGGTTAATAAACTTCTTGAATGCGGTTTTGAGCACCTTGAGGGGTGCAGTTTTTAGAATGGTGTCAAGTTTGGGTATTTTCCGTTATGTACACCCCTCAAAGTGACTTTAAATGTGATGTGGTCCCTAAAAAAAATGGTTTTGTAAATTTTGTTGTAACAATGAGAATTCGCTGGTCAACGTTTAACCCTTATAACGTCCTAACAGAAAAAAAAATTGTTTCCAAAATTGTGCTGATGTAGACATGTGGGGAATGTTATTTATTAACTATTTTGTGTGACATATCTCTGTGATTTAAGGGCATAAAAATTCAAGGTTTTAAAATTGCAAAATTTTACAAATTTTTGCCATGTTTCAGTTTTTTTTATAAATAATCACAAGTTATATTGAAGAAATTTTACCACTAATATGAAGTACAATATGTAAGAGCAGTATAGTGAGTGCAGCTCTGGAGGTGACTGGAGGATAAGACACGATGTAACAGCAGAATAGTGAGTGCAGCTCTGGAGGTGACTGGAGGATAAGACACCATATAACAGCAGAATAGTGAGTGCAGCTCCTGACTGCGCGTTGGGCCACAGAACAGGCTTCATGCAGAGTTGTATGAAATGTTTCTCGGGGCTTCCTTTAGAGTAGTGGTCTCCAAGACATGGTAGTGCATGCCTGGAGTTGTAGTTATTCAGTAATTGGATAGCTGCAGGTCTGGGAGTGCTGAAATATGTGGCTCAAACATTTGTTTTTTTGCATGAAGATGTGTCATGGCGGTCGTGAGCGCAGCAGTGGTGGCCAGAGTCACCTCCAGCTCATCTTCCCACTCACCTCCTGTCCAACTTTCCTCTCACCTCCCTCTAATCTTCCCTCTCACCTATGCTTATCTTCCCTCTTACCTCCCGCTCTTCTTCTTGCTCACCTCCTGCCCATCTTCCCTCCCACCTCCCCACTCATCTTCCCGCTCATCTTCTTGCTCATCCTCTCGCTCATCTTCTTCCTTACCTCCTGCTTATCTTCCCAATCAACTTCTGCTCATCTTCCCTCTCACCTATTGCCTATCTTCCCTCTTACTTCCATCTCATCTTCCCTCTCACGTCCTGCCCATCTTCTCGCTCTCCTACTGATCATCTTTTCGCTCATTTTCCCACTCACCTTTTGGCCATCTTCCCTCTCACCTCCGGCCCATCTTCCCGCTCATCTTCTCACTCACCTACTGCTCATTTTCTCGCTCACCTGCTGCACATCTTCCTCTCACCTTCTGCATATTTTCCCTCTCACCTTCCTCTCATCTTCTCTCTCACCTCACTATCATCTTTCGTCACATCTTCCTCGACTCCCCTCTCACTTCCTTCTCGCATCTTTCTCACCTCCCCTCTCACATCTTCCTCGCCTCCCCTTTCACATCCTCCTCGCCTCTCCTCTCACATCCTCCTCGCCTCCCCTCTTGCTTCCTTCTCACATCCTCCTCGCCTCCCCTCTCACTTCTCACATCCTCCTCGCCTCCCCTCTCACTTCTCACATCCTCCTCGCCTCCCCTCTCACATCCTCCTCGCCTCCCCTCTCACATCCTCCTCACCTCCCCTCTCTTCCTTCTCGCCTCCCCTCTCGCTTCCTTCTCACATCCTCCTCACCTCCCCTCTCGCTTCCTTTTCACATCCTCCTCGCCTCCCCTCTCGCTTCCTTCTCACATCCTCCTCGCCTCCCCTCTTGCTTCCTTCTCACATCCTCCTCGCCTCCCCTCTCGCTTCCTTCTCACATCCTCCTCGCCTCCCCTCTCGCTTCCTTCTCACATCCTCCTCGCCTCCCCTCTCGCTTCCTTCTCACATCCTCCTTGCCTCCCCTCTTGCTTCCTTCTCACATCCTCCTCGCCTCCCCTCTCGCTTCCTTCTCACATCCTCCTCGCCTCCCCTCTCGCTTCCTTCTCACATCCTCCTCGCCTCCCCTCTCGCTTCCTTCTCACATCCTCCTCGCCTCCCCTCTCGCTTCCTTTTCACATCCTCCTCGCCTCCCCTCTCTTCCTTCTCACATCCTCCTTGCCTCCCCTCTTGCTTCCTTCTCACATCCTCCTCGCCTCCCCTCTCGCTTCCTTCTCACATCCTCCTCGCCTCCCCTCTCGCTTCCTTCTCACATCCTCCTCGCCTCCCCTCTCGCTTCCTCCTCACATCCTCCTCGCTTCCCCTCTCGCTTCCTTTTCACATCCTCCTTGCCTCCCCTCTCGCTTCCTTCTCACATCCTCCTCGCCTCCTCTCTCGTTTCCTTATCACATTCTGGTTGCCTCCCTTCCCACTTCCTTCTCTCATCCTGCTTGTGTCACCTCTCTCTTCCTTCTCACATTCTGCTTGCCTCCCTGCTCATTTTCTTCTCATGCCTTGCTTGCTTCTCCTCCCGCTTCCTTCTTACCTTCCTGCTCACTTCCTGCTCACTTCCTTCTCACATCCTGCTTGCCTCTCCTTTCGCTTGATTCCCATGCTCATCACCCTGCTCACTTTCCGCTCACCTCTCACTAGCCTCCCATACACCTCATTTTCACATCCTGCTTGTCTCCCCACTAACTTCCCTGTCGTCTCCTCTTCTCACTTATCTCCTGCTCACTTCCTCATGATTCATGCTTGTCTCCCTGCTTTCCTCCCTGCTCATCTTTCCATTCGTGCTGGTCTCACCAATCATTATTTTCCCGTTCACTCGTCTTCCTGGTTACTTGCAAACTAGTCTCCTTGCTTACTTCCCGCTCACCTCCCTGTTACCTTCCCACTCATATCTCCTCTCACCTTTTTGCTCATATCCCTCCCAGCTTACTTCCCCGGTCACCTCTCCTCTCACTTGCCTCTTGGATCTTCTCCCTGCTTACTTCACATTCACCTGATGACACACCTCCCTGTTAACCTCCTCACATACTTTCCGCTTGTGTCCTCACTCGCTTACCACTCATCTTCTCATGCTTATGGTCACTTGCGTAATCGTCTTCTTGCTAGCTTCCCATTTGACACTTATTTTGTCCAGCTGCTCACTTCCTGCTGACTTGCCTCTCTGCTGATCCATCCACTCACCTCCCTGCTCCCTTCTCACTCACCTCTTACTTCCTGTCTCTTCACACTTCCCCCTTCTTTCCCTTCTCACCTCCCAGCTTACTTCCCTGACCGTCTTTCTGCTCACCTGCTGAATTGTCTGCCTAATTGATGCCCACTCACCAGGTGGCTTGTCTCCCCGCTTGCTTCATGATTGCCTCCCAGCCTACTTGCCTCTACCTTTCCATATGACCCTCCACTTGCCTCCCCCACATCCCCCGCTCTTCCTGCTCTCCTCCCCACTCTCTTCCCAGCTTACTTCCCTGCTCGCCTCTCCACTCAATGAATTTTCTGCCTCCTTGATTGCCGCTCACCTTTCTGCTCACTTCCCGCTCACCTGCCGACTTCCACTCACTTCCTGATCACCTCATCTTGCATTCCCCTAGAATGTTGCCACAATTGGGCAGGTAATTGCTTTTCAGCAGGCACAATGCAGGTATTGTCTGCGCCCCACCACGTAACTCGGGGCGTCACTCCCACCCCACCAGAGGGCAAGGGTCATTCAATTAGAAAGAGCGCAGAACGTGTAACTAATAATCCGCAGAAAGTAGCCACAGCCTGAGAGCGCGGGCCGCGCTGGGACCGGCCATAACTATGATGGATCACTGCTGTGTGTCTGAGGCCCTATTATTCGTGATGCCGAGGGAGGGGCGGCCGCGCCGGGCGATACACCTGCCGGGCTCCGGAGAACCAGGAACAGCTGTGCGCGACCACCGCTACAAGGAGACATCAAGCAACAGCTCATAAAGCGTGGGACGGGGGACGGGATGGGGGTACATTGTTTTTATGATCGTCCCCTCCATCCACATGTTCTCTCTCGGGCTCTGCAGTCAGTCAGGATCAGGTCGCCGGCCGAGGTGTGACGCGGGCACCGTGTTAGGGTATTAATGGCTTGTTTTAGGGCTTGTCCTGGATCCAGCAAGCCGGTCAGGGAGATTAGGAAACATGTGGAGGCCTGGCAGCCCTCCATACCTGCCGCCACCCCGAAGTCCATGTACTTGTGACTGACAGCTCGCAGCGGGACAATCCAAGGATCAGACCAGGGTGCACCGTGTAACAGTGGAGTTCCAGGAAAGAAAATAGTGTCAGGACAGCGGAGGTCGAGGCCACATTAGACAGGACAGCGGAGGTCGAGGTCACATTAGACGGGACAGCGAAGGTCGAGGTCACATTAGACGGGACAGCAAGCGTCGAGGTCACATTAGACGGGACAGCGAGAGTCGAGGCCACATTAGACAGGACAGCGAAGGTCGAGGTCACATTAGACAGAACAGCGAAGGTCGAGGTCACATTAGACAGGACAGCGAAGGTCGAGGTCACATTAGACAGGACAGCGAAGGTCGAGGTCACATTAGACAGGACAGCGAAGGTCGAGGTCACATTAGACGGGACAGCAAGAGTCGAGGCCACATTAGACGGGACAGCGAAGGTCGAGGTCACATTAGACAGGACAGCGGAGGTCGAGGTCACATTAGACGGGACAGCGAAGGTCGAGGTCACATTAGACAGGACAGCAAGCGTCGAGGTCACATTAGACGGGACAGCGAGAGTCGAGGCCACATTAGACAGGACAGCGAAGGTCGAGGTCACATTAGACAGGACAGCGGAGGTCGAGGCCACATTAGACGGGACAGCGAAGGTCGAGGTCACATTAGACAGGACAGCGAAGGTCGAGGTCACATTAGACAGGACAGCGGAGGTCGAGGTCACATTAGACAGGACAGCGAGAGTCGAGGCCACATTAGACAGGACAGCGAGAGTCGAGGCCACATTAGACAGGACAGCGAGGGTCGAGGTCACATTAGACAGGACAGCGAAGGTCGAGGTCACATTAGACAGGACAGCGGAGGTCGAGGTCACATTAGACAGGACAGTGGAGGTCGAGGCCACATTAGACGGGACAGCGAAGGTCGAGGTCACATTAGACAGGACAGCGGAGGTCGAGGTCACATTAGACAGGACAGCGAGAGTCGAGGCCACATTAGACGGGACAGCAAGCGTCGAGGTCGCATTAAGCTACTTTCACACATCCGTCGGTACGGGGCCGTCGCAAACCGTCAGCCCGACGTTCCGACGGACGTGCTAAATGTAGCACAACGTGGGCAGCAAATGCAGTTTTACAACGCATCCACTGCCCATTGTGATGAGTGGGGAGGAGGGGGCGGAGTTCCAGCAGCGCATGTGCGGTCGGAAATGGTGGACACGTCGCACAAAAAAAAGTTACATTGAACGTTTTTTTGTGACGACGGACCACAAAAACACAACGCATCCGTCGCACAAGGGATGCGACGTGTGTCCATCCGTCGCAATCCACCGTTAGTTAAAGACAATGGCAAAAAAACGGATCCTGCGGGCACAGTTGCAGGATCCGTTTTGTTGCCATAACGACGGATTGCGACGGAGGGAAGAAGACGGAAGTGTGAAAGTAGCCTTAGACAGGACAGCGAGGGTCAAGGTCGCATTAGACAGGTCAGCAAGGGTCGAGGCCACATTAGAAAGGACAGTGGGGGTCGAGGCCACATTAGACAGGACAGTGGGGGGTCGAGGCCACATTAGAAAGGACAGTGGGGGTCGAGGCCACATTAGACAGGACAGTGGGGGGTCGAGGCCACATTAGACAGGACAGTGAGGGTCGAGTCCACATTAGAAAGGACAGGGGGGTCGAGGCCACATTAGACAGGACAATGGGGGGTCGAGGCCACATTAGACAGGACAGCGAGGGCCGAGGCCACATTAGACAGGACAGCGAGGGTCGAGGTTGCATTAGACAGGTCAGCGAGAGTCGAGGTCGCATTAGACAGGACAGCGAGGGTCGAGGTCGCATTAGACAGGACAGTGGGGGGTCGAGGCCGCATTAGACAGGACTGCGAGGGTCGAGGTTGCATTAGACAGGTCAGCGAGGGTCGAGGTCGCATTAGACAGGACAGTGGGGGGTCGAAGCCGCATTAGACAGGACAGCGAGGGTCGAGGTTGCATTAGACAGGACAGCGGGGGTCAAGGCCATATTAGACAGGACAGTGGGGGGTCGAGGCCGCATTGGACTGGACAGCGAGGGTTGAGGTTGAATTAAAGATGACAGCGGGGGTCGAGGCTGTATTAGACAGGACGGCGGTGGTCGAGGTCGCATTAGACAGGACAGCGGGGAATCGAGGTGGCATTAGAAAGGACGGTGGGGGTTGAGTTCGCATTAGACAGGATAGCGGGGGGTGGTGGTCGCATTAGACAGGACAGCGGGGGGTCGAGGTCGCATTAGACAGGACGGTGGGGGTTGAGGTCGCATTAGACAGGACAGCAGAGGTGGAGGCTATTAAATAGGATGGCGGGGTTGAGGCTGCATTAAACAGGACGGCGGGGTCGAGGTCGCATTAGACAGGACGGCAGTGGTCGAGGTCGCATTAGACAGGACAGCGAGGGGTGGAGGTCGCATTAGACAGGACAGTGGGGGTGGAGGTCGCATTAGACAGGACAGCGAGGGTTGAGGTCGAATTAAAGATGACAGCGGGGGTCGAGGCTATATTAGACAGGACAGCGGTGGTCAAGGTCGCATTAGACAGGACAGCGGGGAACCGAGGTGGCATTAGACAGGACAGCGAGGGGTGGAAGTTGCATTAGACAGGACAGCGAGGGGTCGAGTTGGCATTAGACAGGATAGTGGGGCTCAAGTTCGCATTAGATAAGACGGCGGGGGTCGAGGTCACATTAGACAAGAAAGTGGGGGTTGAGTTCGCATTAGATAGGACAGTGGGGGGTCAAGTTCACATTAGACAGGATGGCAGGGGTTGAGGTCACATTAGACAGGACAGTGGGGGTCGAGTTCACGCTAGACAGGACGGAGGGGGTCGAGGCCATGTTCTAAGGGACAGTGGAGGTCGAGGCCGCATTAGACAGGACGGTGTGGATCCACGCCCCGTTACACAGGGTGTTGCTCTGCATTAGACAGGACGTCCGGCTCTTTATTAGAGAGAATGCCGAGATTTGGCTCCACATAAGACAGGACAGCCAGCTCAGCAATAGACAGGTCGGCCATCGTGGTCGGCTCCGCATTAGACAGGGAGAGTGATAGTTTGGCATTTCTGGTAGCTAAACACATCAGCAGCTGCACAAATGACTGCTTGTTTGTCAGTCAGAAACTCTATATACTTTGCAGAGGTGATTTTCACACCTTCAGGAACCTTAAAGGGCCCAACCAGCTGTTTCCCCATGATTCCAGCCCAAACATGACTCCTACACCTCCTTGCTGACATTACAGCTTTGTTAGGACATGTTGGCCATCCACCAAGCATCCACTGCTCCATCCATCTGGACCATGCAGGATTGCACGGCATCATCAGTAAACACGGCTGGTTTTCAATTAATCTTCATATAAGTCGGGGCCACTGCAGTCATCTCTGCTTGTGAGCGCTATTTCAGGAAGCTGAATAGTATGTTTATGCACAACTGCGGTGTCTAGAGGATCCTACACCTCAAGGTTCACAGAACCCCAGAGGCTCCAGCAGCTTCACTACCTGTTTGCTGCTTTGTAATGGGAATTTAGCAGCTGCTCTCTTAATCTGTTGGAATCTGGCAGAAACCTTTCTCATTCTGCCTACATCTGCAGGAACCTTCCTCATTCTGCCTTTATCAGCAGGAACCTTCCTCATTCTGCCTACATCTGCAGGAACCTTCCTCATTCTGCCTTTATCAGCCCAAACCCGTCTGTGCTCTGTATCAGCCACAAATCTCTTCACAGTACAATGATTGCGCTTAAGTTTCTGTGAAATATCTAATGTTTTCATATCTTGTTCGAGGCATTGCACTGTGACAATTTTCAACATCAGATATCATTTTAATCTTCTATATTGCTGGAAACCTGTGGCTTCTTAACCCCTTCATGACTTTGGAAGTATCCATACATCCAGGTTGGTAGCTACTTACCGACCTTGGACGTATAGATACGTCATAGCAATTTTGGGTGCACAGGAGCTGTGTGTGTGATCATCATTGGGTGTTCAGCTAATATGATTGCTGACACCTGGCACTCCTTGCAGCTCCCAGCAGTTTAACCCCCTAAATGCTGACATCAAAATCTCAGCATTAAAAAGGCTGCCCCCTCTGCCCTCCAATTAGCATCCCTGCGACCTCATCGCGAGGGGCTGATTGTTGCCATGGTGACCAAATGTCGTCATAATGACATCTGGGTCACCAGACATTAGCAGGTTAGCTAGATAATGCGCAGCATTGCAGCACTGATGGTTATAATTTAAGCATATGTTGTGAACTCTGTTTTTGGGCTCCCTCTTGTGGTCACAAGTGGTACTGTGTGAGTGCTGTCTTTGGGCTCCCTCTGGTGGCTTTTGTGTCATTCTGCAGGTCTGAGGCTGGATCAGCTGTCTCGTTATCTGTTAGCTGGTTTCTTATTTAGCTCACCTGGACTATCAGTTGTTGCCTGCTGTCGATGTATTCAGTGCTATTTTGATCTCTCCTGAATTCCTTCGCTATCAGTCTCTCCAAGAGAAGCTAAGTTTTCTGTTTGGTTATTTTTTGCTCATCAGTGTTCAATATGTTTCTTGGTTATTTACTTGTCCTTGTCCAGCTTGCTAATATGTGATTTCCTTGCTTGCTGGTAGCTCTAGGGGGCTGAGTTTCTCCCCTCACATCGTTAGTTGGTGTGGGCGTTCTTGTATTCTCAGCGTGGATATTTTGTATAGGGTTTTTTACTGACCGCACAGTTCCCTGCCTGTCTTCTGCTATCTAGTATTAGTGGGCCTCATTTGCTGAATCTGTTTTCATTTCTACGTTTTGTATTTTCCCCTTACCTCACCGTTATTATTTGTTGGGGGCTTCCTATATCTTTGGGGTCATTTCTCTGAGGCAAGTGAGGTCTTACTTTCTCTATAGGGGTAGCAAGTTTCTCAGGCTGCGTTGAGACGTCCAGGAATTTAGGCACGTTCACCGGCTACCTTCAGTGTGTTTGGTTAGGATCAGGTTTTGCGGTCAGTCCAGTTACCACCTCCATAGAGCTCGTTCTATGTTCAGTAACTTAGCTAGTGCATTTTGTGATCCTCAGCCACTAAGGATCATAACAGTACAGCAGACCAAAAAGTGTTTAATGCATCGCAGAAGTGGGATAAGAGAAGTCCTGAGTACAATTTTTTTTTTTTTCCTCTCCCTTTGCTGCAGTCTGTCCAGCTTCTCTCATCCCCTTAATCTCTGGGTGGCTTTGAGTTCAGCTGCAGACATGAATATTGAGAGTCTGACCTCTAGTGTGGATCATCTTGCTGCAAGGGTGCAAAGCATTCAGGATTTTGTTGTTCACAGTCCTATGTCTGAGCCAAAAGTACCTATTCCTGAGTTGTTTTCTGGAGATAGATCTAGGTTTCTGAATTTTAAGAATAATTGTAAATTATTTCTTTCTTTGAGACCTCGTTCCTCTGGTGATTCCGCTCAGCAAGTTAGAATTGTTATCTCCCTGTTACGTGGCGACCCTCAGGATTGGGCTTTCTCCCTGGCGCCAGGAGATCCTGCATTGCTGAATGTGGATGCGTTTTTTCTGGCGCTTGGATTGCTTTATGAGGAACCTAATCTTGAGAACCAGGCAGAAAAGGCCTTGCTGGCTCTCTCTCAGGGCCAGGATGAAGCTGAGGTATATTGTCAAAAATTTCGGAAATGGTCGGTGCTTACTCAATGGAATGAGTGTGCCCTGGCTGCAAATTTCAGAGAAGGTCTTTCTGAAGCCATTAAGAATGTTATGGTGGGGTTCCCCACGCCTGCAAGTCTGAATGACTCAATGGCTTTGGCCATTCAGATTGATCGGCGTTTGCGGGAGCGCAAATCTGTGCACCATCTGGCGGTGTTTTCTGAACAGAGACCTGAGTCTATGCAATGTGACCGAATTCTGACCAGAATTGAGCGGCAAAATCATAGACGTCAAAATGGGTTGTGCTTTTACTGTGGTGATTCAACTCATGTTATCTCAGCATGCTCTAAGCGCTTAAAAAAAATTGCTAAAACTGTCACCGTTGGTACTATACAACCTAAATTCATTTTGTCTGTTACTTTAATTTGTTCTCTGTCATCCTACTCGGTTATGGCTTTTGTGGATTCAGGTGCTGCCCTGAACCTGATGGATTTGTCGTTTGCCAGGCGCTGTGGTTTAGTCCTGGAGCCTTTAGAATTCCCTATTCCACTGAGGGGAATTGATGCTACACCGTTGGCTGAGAATAAGCCTCAGTATTGGACTCAAGTGACCATGTGCATGACTCCTGTACATCAGGAGGTGATTCGCTTTCTTGTGCTGCATAATTTGCATGATGTTGTCGTTTTGGGTCTGCCATGGTTGCAGGCCCATAATCCAGTACTTGATTGGAAAGCTATGTCTGTTTCAAGTTGGGGTTGCCAGGGGATTCATGGCGATGCTCCTTTGGTGTCAATTGCTTCTTCCACTCCTTCTGAGGTCCCTGAGTTTTTGTCGGACTACCAGGATGTATTTGATGAGCCCAGATCCGGTGCCCTGCCTCCTCACAGGGATTGTGATTGTGCTATAAATTTGATTCCTGGTAGTAAGTTCCCTAAGGGACGACTTTTTAATTTGTCTGTACCAGAACATGCCGCGGTGCGGAGTTATATAAAAGAGTCTTTAGGGAAGGGACATATTCGCCCGTCCTCCTCCCCTCTTGGTGCAGGATTCTTTTTTGTGGCCAAGAAGGATGGTTCTCTGAGACCTTGTATTGATTATCGTCTTCTAAATAAAATCACGGTCAAATTTCAGTGTCCTTTGCCATTATTATCTGATCTGTTTGCTCGGATTAAGGGGTCCAGTTGGTTCACCAAGATAGATCTTCGTGGTGCGTATAACCTTGTGCGTATTAAGCAGGGGGATGAATGGAAAACAGCATTTAATACGCCCGAAGGCCATTTTGAGTACTTGGTGATGCCTTTTGGACTCTCTAATGCTCCTTCTGTGTTCCAGTCCTTCATGCATTGACATCTTCCGAGAATATCTGGATAAATTTATGATTGTGTATTTGGATGACATTTTGGTCTTTTCTGAGGACTGGGAGTCCCATGTGAAGCAGGTCAGGATGGTATTTCAGGTCCTACGTGCTAATGCCTTATTTGTGAAGGGCTCAAAATGTCTCTTCGGGGTACAGAAGGTTTCCTTTTTGGGTTTTATTTTTTCTCCTTCTACTATTGAGATGGACCCAGTCAAGGTCCAGGCTATTCATGACTGGACTCAGCCTACATCTGTTAAAAGTCTTCAGAAGTTCTTGGGTTTTGCTAACTTTTACCGTCGCTTCATTGCTAATTTTTCTGGCGTGGTTAAACCCTTGACGGATTTGACCAAGAAGGGTTCTGATGTGACTAATTGGTCTCTTGCGGCCGTGGAGGCCTTTCAGGAGCTGAAGCGCCGGTTTTCTTCGGCTCCAGTTTTGTGTCAGCCTGATGTCTCGCTTCCTTTTCAGGTCGAGGTTGATGCTTCTGAGATTGGAGCAGGGGCTGTTTTGTCGCAGAGAGGCTCTGATTGCTCTGTGATGAAGCCTTGTGCTTTCTTTTCAAGAAAGTTTTCGCCTGCCGAGCGGAATTATGATGTTGGTAATCGGGAGTTGTTGGCTATGAAGTGGGCATTTGAGGAGTGGCGACATTGGCTCGAGGGAGCTAAGCATCGTGTGGTGGTCTTGACTGATCACAAAAATCTGATTTATCTCGAGTCTGCCAAGCGGCTGAATCCTAGACAGGCTCGTTGGTCGTTGTTTTTCTCCCCTTTCGATTTCGTGGTCTCGTACCTGCCTGGTTCGAAGAACGTGAAGGCTGATGCTCTTTCTAGGAGTTTTGTGCCTGACTCTCCGGGAGTTTCAGAGCCGGCTGGTATCCTCAGAGAGGGAGTGATTTTGTCTGCCATTTCCCCAGATTTGCGACGAGTGCTGCAGAGATTTCAGGCGGATAGACCTGACCGTTGCCCACCAGAGAGACTGTTTGTCCCAGATAGATGGACCAGCAGAGTTATTTCCGAGGTTCATTCTTCGGTGTTGGCAGGCCATCCTGGGATTTTTGGTACCAGAGATTTGGTGGCTAGGTCCTTCTGGTGGCCTTCCTTGTCGCGGGATGTGCATTCCTTTGTGCAGTCCTGCGGGATTTGTGCTCGGGCTAAGCCTTGCTGTTCTCGTGCCAGCGGTTTGCTTTTGCCTTTGCCTGTCCCGAAGAGGCCTTGGACGCACATTTCCATGGATTTTATTTCAGATCTTCCAGTCTCTCAGAGAATGTCTGTCATCTGGGTTGTGTGTGATCGTTTTTCCAAAATGGTCCATTTGGTGCCCTTGCCTAAGTTGCCTTCCTCCTCCGATTTGGTTCCTCTATTTTTTCAGAATGTGGTTCGCTTGCACGGCATCCCTGAAAATATTGTGTCTGACAGAGGATCCCAGTTCGTGTCCAGATTCTGGCGGATCTTTTGTGCTAAGATGGGCATTGATTTGTCTTTTTCGTCGGCCTTCCATCCTCAGACGAATGGTCAAACTGAGCGAACTAATCAGACCTTGGAAACTTATTTAAGATGTTTTGTTTCTGCTGATCAGGATGATTGGGTGACTTTTTTGCCATTGGCCGAGTTTGCCCTTAATAATCGGGCTAGTTCTGCTACTTTGGTTTCGCCTTTTTTCTGCAATTCTGGTTTTCACCCTCGTTTTTCCTCGGGTCAGGTTGAGCCTTCTGACTGTCCTGGGGTGGATTCTATGGTGGATAGGTTGCAGCAGATTTGGAACCATGTGGTGGACAATTTGAAGTTGTCACAGGAGAAGGCTCAGCGCTTTGCCAACCGCCGTCGCGGTGTGGGTCTCCGACTTCGTATTGGGGATTTGGTATGGCTGTCTTCTCGGTATGTTCCTATGAAGGTCTCCTCTCCTAAATTCAAGCCTCGCTTCATCGGTCCTTATAAGATTTTGGAAATCCTTAACCCGGTGTCATTTCGTTTGGACCTCCCAGCATCGTTTGCCATTCATAACGTGTTCCATACGTCTTTGTTGCGGAGGTATGTGGTGCCTGTGGTTCCTTCTGTTGAGCCCCCTGCCCCGGTGCTGGTTGAAGGCGAATTGGAGTACGTGGTGGAGAAGATCTTGGATTCTCGTATTTCTAGACGGAGGCTTCAGTATTTGGTTAAGTGGAAGGGCTATGGTCAGGAGGATAATTCCTGGGTTGTCGCCTCTGATGTTCATGCGGCCGATTTGGTTCATGCCTTCCATGTGGCTCATCCTGATCGCCCTGGGGGTTTTGATGAGGATTCGGTGACCCCTCAAGGGGGGGTACTGTTGTGAACTCTGTTTTTGGGCTCCCTCTTGTGGTCACAAGTGGTACTGTGTGAGTGCTGTCTTTGGGCTCCCTCTGGTGGCTCTTTGTTTGTGTCATTCTGCAGGTCTGAGGCTGGATCAGCTGTCTCGTTATCTGTTAGCTGGTTTCTTATTTAGCTCACCTGGACTATCAGTTGTTGCCTGCTGTCGATGTATTCAGTGCTATTTTGATCTCTCCTGAATTCCTTCGCTATCAGTCTCTCCAAGAGAAGCTAAGTTTTCTGTTTGGTTATTTTTTGCTCATCAGTGTTCAATATGTTTCTTGGTTATTTACTTGTCCTTGTCCAGCTTGCTAATATGTGATTTCCTTGCTTGCTGGTAGCTCTAGGGGGCTGAGTTTCTCCCCTCACACCGTTAGTTGGTGTGGGGGTTCTTGAATTCTCAGCGTGGATATTTTGTATAGGATTTTTTGCTGACCGCACAGTTCCCTGCCTGTCTTCTGCTATCTAGTATTAGTGGGCCTCATTTGCTGAATCTGTTTTCATTTCTACGTTTTGTATTTTCCCCTTACCTCACCGTTTTTATTTGTTGGGGGCTTCCTATATCTTTGGGGTCATTTCTCTGAGGCAAGTGAGGTCTTACTTTCTCTATAGGGGTAGCAAGTTTCTCAGGCTGCGTCGAGACGTCCAGGAATTTAGGCACGTTCACCGGCTACCTTCAGTGTGTTTGGTTAGGATCAGGTTTTGCGGTCAGTCCAGTTACCACCTCCCTAGAGCTCGTTCTATGTTCAGTAACTTAGCTAGTGCATTTTGTGATCCTCAGCCACTAAGGATCATAACAGCATAGCAATGCTCCTGTCATATACCCAAAAATGGTACCAATAAAAACCTCAACTTGTCCTGCCAAAAAACAAGCCATCACAAGAGTCTGTCTCCCGAAATATGGAAAAACTATAGCTCTCAAAATATGATGCGAAAAACTATTTTTTGCCCCAAAAAAGCATCTTTTACTGTTTGACAGCAGCCAAACATAAAAACCCGATATAAATCTGGTATCGCTGTAATCACACCAAACCCAAAGAATAAAATCACCTAATCACTTATACTGCACGAGGAACGGCGTAATAAATAAAACCAATTTTTCACCTGCTGTTGATTTGTTCATTTTGCCTCCCAAAGATCGCAGTAAGGGTTGGCACACATTTATCCTGCGCTCTACGCTGAGCGCTTACACCAGGATTTCCATGTAAATCTCCCAAGCTTTATGTAAACTGTTCCCAAAAAAACTTCGAATCAATCCATAAAAAAAAAACAAGGCCCCACTCAGGTCTGTCATCTGTTAACGGAAATATAGGAGGCTTCCAAGTTATTGGTAGCACAAAAGCTCTGGAAAAGCAAAATTGCTCCTCACCCCCAAAAGAAATCCAGCGAATTCTGCACTCCCAAATTAAAACTGTCCCCCTCCCACATGTTTGGCATTTCTGTAGTGATGAGAACCCGCCTAACTTATGGTTGTGTGTCTCCAGAAACATGAACTGGGCATAACGTACTGGACACTACAACATACTGGTGACTGCAACTGACCGGGCAGTACAATGGCAGATTAGCAATTTTCACTCAGCAACATCCACTGCTGCATGTTTGTGGAAAACACTCATGGAGTCATAGTCATCACTACACTTGTAGATAAACTCCCCAAGGGGTTTTATTTCCAAATTGGGGTCACTTGAGGGGGAACTCTGCTCTTCTAGCACTTAGGGTCTCTGTATATGTAGTCCGCACACTGTTCTAGGAAAATCTCTCCAGGAGGCAAATAGCCCTCCTTTCCTCCCGAGTCTCTCCATATGGCTAAGCAGTACTGTACAGCCACATATGGGGTATTACCACGTTCAATAGACATTGTGGGACACATTTTGGTGCCATTTTTAACCATTTCCCCATGTGAAAAAGTAAAATCTGGGGCTAAAAAAATTTTTGGTTGGCGCTCCTTCCCTTCTGAGTTTTGCACTGTGCCTCAAAAGTAGTTCCCAATTACATGTAGGGAATTGACGCACGCAAGAGAAATTGCACAATGACATGAGATCCATTTTTTTCCTATTAGCCTTTAAAAAATTTTTAAAAAATTGGGGCTAAAAAAACATTTTTGCTGTAAAAATGTAATTATTCTTCATCGCCCAATGGTCTAAATTGCAGTGAGGCACATGTGGGGTCAATATGATCACTGCACCGCTAGATGAATTCGATAAGAGGTGTAGTAAAATAACGTCATTTACGGAGGGTTTCTGATTTTCTGGCAACTCAGGAACTCTGCCAATGTGACCAGGCATCTGCAAACCATTCTAGCAAAATATGAACTCTAATATGGCACTTCTTCCCTTCTGAGCTTTGCACTGTGCCTCGAAAGTAGTTTCCGACCAAATAATTGGGGCTAACAACATTTTTGTTGGAAAAATTAGTTTTTTTTATGTTCATGGCTCTACATTATAAACTTCTATAAAGCACCTGAGGTTTAAAGTTGCTCACCACACATCTAGATAACTTCCCTGGGGGGTCTAGTTTCCAAACTGGGGTCACTTGTGGAGAGTTTCCACTGTTTAGGCACATCAGGGGCACTCCAAACGCGACATGGTGTCCGCTAATTATTCCAGCAAATTTTGTGCTCTTCCGAGTCCTGCCATGCACCCAAACAAGTAGTTTTCCTCCACATTTTGGTTATCGGCGTACTCAGAAGAGCTTGCACAACAATTTTTGTGGTCCATTTTCTCCTGTTACCTTTGTGAAAATTAGAAAAAATTGGGGCTAAATTTTTGTGGAAAATTTTTTTTTAATTTTTTTTATTTTCACGATTCAACTTTACAAATTTTTGCGAAGCACCTGGGGGTTCAAGGTGCTCACCAAACATCCTTGAGGGGTCTAGTTTCCAAAATGGGATCACTTATCTGGGGGTTTCCACTGTTTAGGCACATCAGATGCTCTCCAAACACAACATGGCATCTGCTCTCGATTCCAGCCAATTACAGGTATGTGTTCAAAAAGTCAAGCAATGCTCCTTCCCGTTCGGTCCCTGCTGTGCGATCAAACAGTAGTTTTTCTCCACATATGGGGTATTGGCGTACTCAGGAGAAATTGCACTACAAATTTTGTTGTCCATTTTCTTCTGTTACCATTGTAAAATAAAAACATTTGGGTATAAAGTAAATTTTTTGTGAAATGGAGATATAAACCAGCCTGTTCTCTTTCACTGACAGCAAGCAGAAATCCTGACAAATGGAAACATCAGGCCCCAATTCATCATCTCTGATTTTTTTAAATCCCTCTTTTTATTTTTTATTATTTTCTAAACTGTTTCTTGCCTAATTCTTCCATATTTCGCATGCGGTTCTAGAATTTGGCTCAATATAAAACATGTTCTTTATTTTTGTCTTTATCTAGTGCGTTCAATTTTTTGTTCTTTCCTAAAGCACCAAAAGTCAGAAATCCATCAAACAGTCATTAATCTTCAGATTGAAGACTCCTCCAGAAACCTTACTCTGCAAGGACTTGGGTGAGAGTCACCAAAAACATGTGGATGAGCGAAGCAGACGAGGAGAAAGAAAACGTCCAGAGAATAAAGCACAAATACAAAATCACTAAAAAGGAGCAAATGACCCCAGAAAGTGGAGGAACAGCATCGACCGCGGTCTGTTGGAAAGGGGTAAAGTGCTTCTTGGGTTTTTTTAAGGCCGCGTTCACACATGAGAGGTTACATGTAATTCACTCAGGGGTCTTCTGCGATGCCCCGCAGGTTGTGTGGCACGGTGTGGATATTTGCCTCTTGCCCACAGTCTCTCGCTGTCCTCATCGTTCTGCCATCACTCGGTGGGGTTAATGGGGCGAGGTGGCAGGATCTCCCGCAGACGCAGTGACGCTGACCTTCCTCCCTGCGGTCAACCTCAACAAGTCACCAATGCCAGGGGCTGGGGCGGCCGGAGCCCCTCTGTCTGGGCCAGGAAGCTCTTGCTTTGTTTCCAGGCACATTCTCAGGTTTCAGCTCAGCCGACATGGAGGTTTCTTTTCCGTTTTACGGCGTTTTTGCGTCTGTTCCTGGCCTCCATCTTCCTTTTCTTAAGTGTCTCTGTGGCATCTGTTTCCCATCCCCGGTAATGAAGGCTGCGAGCTCCTGCAGGTGTATGCTCCTGGTATTTACTGGGGTCCAAACCTCAGTCACATTCACAGGGTCAGCAGGGCAGCGTCTGGAGCGGGCTTCTTCATGTGCTGCTCGTGGGGGGCTTATTTGTGTTAATTTCACTTTATTTTAACCCCATTGTCCCCAGAGGAGCCTCAAACCATAACAAGGCCTTAAAAGTAAATGAAGTCAATAAGAGCAAGCACCTCGGGAGCAGGAAACACGCAAATGGTGAGAGTGGAACTACTGGATATCAGACCGGGCTGGAAATGTGCGCTAAGAAGGAATAGCAGAAGGGTCTCACAATCTACATTCCCTATCAGTAGTTGAAAGGAGAATTACACAATTGACTGACGAGTGATGGACGAGACCGCAGCTGCTTCCACTACCAGGCCGGTTAGTGGGGAAATGGTATGTACACCTCCGAAATCAAACACATGGAATATGTATATATACATACTCTGGTACGGTCACTGCCAGCTGCAGAATAATTAAAGGAACTACTCGCAGCCACCACTAATCATTAATACAGGCTGATTGAACGCCCCTTACCGTTAGCGTATGACTTCAAGGGTGCGGTTTACAGAGCAAGAGGAACAGAGATATTAAATTTTATATATTTAATCCAGAAAGGTAGGCAGTGTTTATAAAAATATACAAGATGATACAAAATGGGAACAAAACAATATGGTATACATAATAACATAAAAGGAATAAGAAAATTATTAAACCTGATGTTGCACGAATGGCTCTTAACTTTATGGAGGGAGGCAATCCGATAAGGAAAGTGGAACATTCTCACAGCGAACTATGTCTTCCAGAAATAAACAATGGCATTAACCCAAAATCTGTTTCTTATTATATCAAGGTTAGGCCCACATACCTTCCACTGGTGAGCTCATATAGGGGCTGATCGTGGGATGTGATAGGTCTTTTAGGAGATTATGAAATACCTAACTTTCAAGAAATATTCGCCCCTGGAGGTCCCAGGCGGAAGATATTGTCAGCATGTTTCCTGTCCCAATTTTACCTTTCTACAGAGATGAAACATGGCATGGATAGCATCATCCATTGGGTATTAAGTTGGAGGGAATGGAATGGAATGAAAGTGAGAAGATACAGGCTAGATATTACAAAAAAACATTTTGACAGTGAATGAGTTTAACAGGCGGCCACGAGAGGTGGTGAGTTCTCTTTCAATGGAAGTCTTCAAACAGAGGCCAGACAAAATGGTTTAGTGAATCCTGTGCTGCATTGAGCAGGTGGTTGGACACAATGACACTTGGGGTCCCTTCCAACTCTAACTTTCTATGATTCTATGAGAGTCTCTGGCTGGGACGAGGAGATCCTGATCAAAACTTACCTGCTCCCTTTACTGATTTATTTGGGCAGTGTGTGCATCTTGCGGAGTCGAACTTTGGCTTCGTGATTTCTGGTTATTGTAGTGTTTTGTTTCTGTATATGTTGTATATGGGGATATAGATTTGGGTGTAGGTGTTAGGTTGGTTGGTGGGAAAAGGGGGGAGGTGGGTTTATCTTGAGGGACTATGGGACACTGGGGTGTTTGGGGGAAAAACTGGCACTGCCTGATCTGGCCTATGGACGTTGGACATGGACTGAGACATGAGACGCAGGACCAGCTCTCAGGTCAGTGCGGGGGGTTGGGAATGGAGGTTAGCTTAGTATTGTATATATTTATATAGTTTGTGGTTATTTTATATTAATAAAAAAAAAATAGTTTATGAAAATATTTTGCAGGTATTTGTGTATATTATTTATTGTTTGTGGTTATTATTTAGTTTGATGACCAGACCAGAAGGTGGTAGTTATTCCCTATATATGTATAATACAGTGGTGGAAATAAGTATTTGATCTCTTGCTGATTTTGTAAGCTTGCCCACTGACAAAGACATGAACAGTCTATAATTTTAAGGGTAAGTTAATTTTAACATTGAGAGATAGAATATCAAAAATAAAATCCAGAAAATCACATTGTATAAATTATATGCATTTATTTGCATTTTGCTGTGAGAAATATGTATTTGATCCCTCTGGCAAACAAGACTTAATACTTGGTGGCAAAACCCTTGTAGGCAATCACAGCAGTCAGACGGTTTTTGCAGTTGATGATGAAGTTTGCGCACGTGTCAGGAAATATGACATATTTGATTCTATATTACCACGCACACTGAGCTCTGCTACAGCCATTAGGTCTGTGTAAGACAAACACTGCAGCTCTGGTTCCCCCCAGCCCCTCCTCACTGCCTATCAAGCTCTTCTTCTCTCTCTGTGTAATTCTAAACCACCCTTCCCCCCTCCTCCCTTGTTTGCAGCCATGTGCTTCCATTTGTGTATGAGAGTTATTCAAGATGGAATAACTTAACCCCAAGTAGTGGTATAGGTGTAAAAGTTACATATTTGGGATGTGCAACAATAGAGCTACACACCAGTGCGTTTCCAAATGTCCCATACCAGCAGAATCCAAGTAGTGGATTACTGCTTAACCGAGGCACATAGCCAAATCGTGTTTAGACTTAAATGAACGTTCATCTCATGCTGAGAAACATGATAATTTTGTTAGCGTTCTACGGGCTTCTCCCCAGGAGTTATGGCTAATGGCCGGATTTCATAACTTTAAAAAAAGGGGAGTATCCAGCCCCTCAGTGATGTCACAAGCAGGGTGTATAAGAGACTCAGCCTCATTTTATGAGTGTTTTTGCCCAGGAAGTCAGCTAAAAGAAACTCTGCAATCTGCTCTGATGCATTGGGATAGCGCCCTTCCCTCAGCCGCATGACCAGCCATGATATGAGAGAAATGTAAGTGTTTTTTTTCAACTTTAATCCCTTTTATTTTTGAATCATTCTGTACCTAATATAATTGTTTCATCTTGTAATATCGTTTTTTATACCTTTTGTAAACACTACATACACAATGTTGTTTATAAAAAATCCTTTATTGATGACAAATAAACCAGCAAGGTGGTCATAAAATTGCCAGATACGGCAAAGGTGAGACACAACAGACACAAAACAAAAGGTGGACAATTAGACCTAACAATAACAGCACTTAATGTGGATTTTAATAAGATGCTATACACATGGGAACTAGGTATATAAAGTAAATAAGATAATCAATATAGCAGGGCACATAATTAGATATGTAAATGAAACACACCAAAAGTGGTTGTGGCATAAGCACATAGGGCTGGTATATGACAAGTGAAAGTCACATAGTTTAAATAAACCACACATAACGGTCCGTGAGCAGTATAAAAAAGCCCTTGCTAGGCCATATGGCCACAGAAGCTACCTAGGAACAAATGTAATACCCACATGAAAAGGGAGGTCCAGGAGTCCACCACACCCGACGCGTGTTTCGCACGGAAATGCTTCGTCCAGGGGACGCATTTCCGTGCGAAACGCGCGTCGGGTGTGGTGGACTCCTGGACCTCCCTTTTCATGTGGGTATTACATTTGTTCCTAGGTAGCTTCTGTGGCCATATGGCCTAGCAAGGGCTTTTTTATACTGCTCACGGACCGTTATGTGTGGTTTATTTAAACTATGTGACTTTCACTTGTCATATACCAGCCCTATGTGCTTATGCCACAACCACTTTTGGTGTGTTTCATTTACATATCTAATTATGTGCCCTGCTATGTTGATTATCTTATTTACTTTATATACCTAGTTCCCATGTGTATAGCATCTTATTAAAATCCACATTAAGTGCTGTTATTGTTAGGTCTAATTGTCCACCTTTTGTTTTGTGTCTGTTGTGTCTCACCTTTGCCGTATCTGGCAATTTTATGACCACCTTGCTGGTTTATTTGTCATCAATAAAGGATTTTTTATAAACAACATTGTGTATGTGGTGCCTTTTTTGTAGGTATTTATTTATGTTTGGCTAACCACGATAGGATTTGTTATTGGTGTTGTCTTTTGTAAACACTGCCTAATTTTTTGAAGTAAAAGCTATAATATTTACTAGCTTTGTATTCCTTGCTCTAAAATATTCCTCCAAAGTCCTCTGAAGTAAATTATGCTGCTGATTGGGTTGGCTCCATACCTGCTATTAATCATAGGAATAGGAGCTGGTGGCAGCTGAGTGTACTGAGCTTGTTGGGTAAAGCTGGCAGTGACGGAATTGGGTTTATAAGAGTACTTCCCGGCTGCGGCGGGAAATAGGTATATCACCCTCACTGCAGCGTGCCCAATAGCCAGTACATGACCGGGCATCGTTTCTGGCAACTAATTATCCTAGGTGCAGTTCCCTGACTGACCTGAGGGTAAGGGGGCGCCAGAGAGCTGCAAGTTCCAAGCCGGAACTGGGAAGTGAGATATTAATAAATCCCTGATGAAGAACTGGGGCAACCAAACACCCGCGGTTCATGACATGGAAGAGCGGTGGGATAATAGAGCATTAGTGATCTGGTTTAAGCAATCATTCCTCTCACTAAAAACTTGCACAGTTCTTGCGAGGACCCTGCCCAAAAAGTTTTGGAGAACGAGCTCAGTGTTTACTAGTCCTGAGACGATAACATGTGTACTTTCGATTACCCCTCCCTTTCTCTTTGTTTTTCTATCCTATCTTTTATCTGGCAATGATGGCTATGCTTGGAGAAGGCTGGTATAAGCAGCATGACAAGGACACTCTTATTGCCCTTTGTGGGTTGAGACAGATTGACGCCATGGGCAAAAACAAAAGCCAACTGGTCGTGGCTCTGGTGCAACTGGAAATCGCTCAGAGCCCAGCGGATGCAGTAGCCAGGGCCGGCGTTAGGGGCAGGCAGACTAGGCAGCTGCCTAGGGCCCCCGCTGCCCTAGGGGCCCCCAGCCAGTGGTGGACATATTGCTGATGGCACTGCTCTGGGGCCCAGAGGTGGAGGGGGGCCCCTGCAGGCAGGCCCGGTATCATGCAGGATCGGGCCCCTCTCACTCCCTCCTGTAATCATGGAACACCGAGTGCCGGGGAGAGAGCGGGGCGCAAAGTGCAGGAGATCAAAAAGGGTGCGTGTCATGCAGGGAGAAACGCTGGCCAATGAACGCTTTCCTCACTAGACTGAGGAGAGCGCTCACTGGCTGCCGTCTGTCCCCCTGCATGGAGCGTCCCAATGGTGAGTGCTCACCTACAGTCAGGGGCCCCGGCTGCACAGCAAATAGAGACATCATGGAGGAAGAGCAGGACTTACAGTGAGTCTTCTGCTCCCTCAACTGTTCTATTCAGAGCAGGCTGCAGCGTCTCCTCACAGAGAAGAGATGGGGTAGGAGCTCACTGCACGGGACAGCACAGCAGCACCAGGGGGCTGATATCAGTCCTGCCTGCTCTGTGCCCCATCCCCCACAGTAGTGGGTTCTCCAGCCCTCTCCAGCTGAACTATGTGACCTCATCCAGGGCTCCTCTGATCACCTGTGAGCTGATATCACAGATTAGTATTTGTGTATGTATATGCTTGTATGTGTATGTATGTATGTGTGCATCTGTGTATGTGTGTATCTATGTGTATGTTTCTATCTGTGTGTGCATCTGTGTATATATGTATGGTATATGTGTGTATGTATGGTATATTTGTATGGCTGTGTGTATGTAAGTACAGTATGTAAGCCTGGAGAACTTGAGGCACCTCGCCGAGACACCCACCTCCATGACTTGATAAGGAGAGGGTGTTCTGGTAACGAGGGAGGTTATACCGGGAGACAGTTCCCGGTCAATCCCAAAAGGAGTGGTTGAGGGAAAGCCAGCTGGTCGTCCCGTACCTATTCAGGGGTGAATTGTTGCGTATTGCAAAACTGAGGCCCGGCTGTCTCAACATTTCTATTGGCCAAAGATGGGGACAGATGTGACAAACTACTGCTGCTCCTGTATCACCTGTCAAAGAGTGGAAAGGTGGGGCCTGCTCTTAAGGCTCCCCTGATCCCTATGCCAGTGATAGAGGGACATTGTGGGCCTGCTGGCCATCCCCAGCAGCTCTGGAAAGCAATACGTCCTCACTGGTAGACTACGCTACCTGGTACCCAGAGGCAGTGGCTCTGTCCTCAACTAGGGCAGATAAGGTGGCAGATGCACTGTTGGCTATCTTTTTACGGGTAGGATTTCCCAAGGAGATGCTTACCAACCAAAAGACCCAATTCATGTCTCGCCTAATGGAGGCTCTCTGTAAGAAAATGCAGGTGAAGCGTCTGGTATCGAGTGCATATCACCACCAGACCAATGGTTTGTGTGAGCGCTTCAACGGCACCCTCAAACAGATGCTACGCATGCTGTTTGAGTCCCAAGGATGCGACTGGA
The DNA here is from genome assembly GCF_051348905.1 of Ranitomeya variabilis. Lineage (NCBI taxonomy): Eukaryota > Metazoa > Chordata > Amphibia > Anura > Dendrobatidae > Ranitomeya > Ranitomeya variabilis. Next base: position 9,079,413 of record NC_135234.1, on the reverse strand, counting down.
GCAGTAACTCCCACACCTGCTTTTCGCTTACCGAGAGGTTACGCAGGCCTCGATGGGGTTCTCCTCTTCGAGATCCTGTATGGCAGGCGAGTTCGGGGACCCCTTGGGTTGGTAAGGAATCTTGGGAAGAAGAGCCGAAGTGTCTATCGTGGAGTATGTCATGCGCTTCCGTGACAAAATGCAGACCTTGATGAAGTTGGTGTATGACAACATGGCGCAGGCCCAGGTTGATCAGAAGCACTGGTACAACCAGAACGCCCGGGAGCGGACCTACCAGCTGGGTCAGAAGGTGTGGGTGCTGGTCCCCGTACCAAAAGATAAGCTTCAGGTAGCCTGGGAAGGCCCGTACATCGTCCACCAACAGCTCAACCCAGTCACCTACGTGGTCACGCTTGACCATGCTCAGGGTAGGCGAAAGGACTGTCACGTCAATATGATGAAGGCTCATCACGAATGTGAAGCCTGCGTCATACCAATCTGCAACCTGCCCGGAGACGGGGAGGAAGATCTCCTGGACATGCTGGCCCAAGCCAAGGCCAGTGGGTCCATCAAGGACGTGGAGGTAAGCGCCTTGCTATCAGAACTCCAGTAGTTGCAGTTGCGGACCACGCTGGAACGCTTCCGTGCCGTGTTCACCAACAGACCTGGAAGGACTGAGTTAACGGTCCACTAGGTGGACATCAGGAATCATGCCCCACTACGGCGGACACCCTATCCTGATCTATGACGAGGTGCAGCAGGTTACGCGCCAGGAGATCGATGAGATGTTACAGCTGGGGGTGACTCAACGGTCCAAAAGCGCATGGGCCTCACCTGTAGTCCTCTTGCCAAAGAAGGATCGGACCACCCAGTTCTGCATGGACTACAGGGGGCTCACCGCCATCACAGCCTCGGACGTGCATCCAATGCTGCGCATCGAGGAGCTGCATGAGCAGTTTATTTGTCCATAATGGATTTGAGTCGGGGATACTGGCAGATTCCCCTGAGCCCCGAGGCGCAGGAGAAGTCCACCTTTATCACCCCCTTCGGACTGTAAGAGTCCACGGTCATGCCATTCGGCATGAAGAATGCCCCTGCAACTTTCCAGCGGATGGTCAACCACCTGATTCAGGGACTGGAGAAGTACACAGTGGCGTACCTGGATGACATTGCCATCTTCAGTTTCTCCTGGAAGGAACACCTGCAACATCTCCAAGAGGTGCTCAGGCAATTCACCAAGTAGGCCTGGCCATCAAGCCGGGAAAGTGCCAGACGGGCATGAGCGAGGTCCACTACCTAGGGCACCAGGGTAGGCGGGGGAACCATGAGGCCAGAGCCTGGGAAAGTGGAAGCTATCGCGTCCTGGCCCACCCCCAGGATGAAGAAGCAAGTGATGTCCTTACTGGGCACTGCAGGGTACTAAAGGCGCTTTGTACAGAACTATAGCAGCCTTGCAAAACCCTTGACGGACCTCACCAGGAAGAAGCTACCCCAAACAGTCGACTGGACAAACAGCTGTGAGGTGGCTTTTCGGGCTTTGAAAACAGCCCTGAGCAGTTTTCAGGTGCTAAAAGCCATCCACAGCAGTCGACCATTCCTGGTACAGACCGACGCCAGCGAATTTGGCCTCGTGCTGTGCTCAGCCAGTTCGACTCGGGGAACCAAGAGCACCCCATGTTGTACCAGAGCCGGAAGCTTCTGCCGAGGGAAGTGGCCTATCCCACCATCGAGAAGGAGTGCCTGGCCATGGTTTGAGCCCTGCAACGTTTGCAGCCCTACCTGTATGGACGCATCTTCACTGTGGTGACCAACCACAACCCCTTGAGCTGGCTGCCCACCATGTCTGGTACCAACGGAAGGTTGCTACGCTGGAGTCTTGTCCTCCAACAGTACTTTACCGTGAAACAGAAAAAGGGCAGCAAGCATGGCAACGCAGCTAGATTGTCCCGCCGGGGTGAACCTGCCGAGGTGCGCAAGGACGAGTACCGAGAGGTCCTACCTCCGTAGCGCAGTCCAAAAGAGGGAGGTGTCAGGAAATATGATGTTTTTGATTCTATGTTATCACGCACACTGAGCTCTTCTTCATCCATTAGGTCTGTGTAAGACAGACGCTGCACCTGTGGTTTCCCCCACAGCCCCTCCTCACTGCCTAGAAAGCTCTCCTTCTCACTCTGTCTGTGTAATTTTAAACCACTCATCCCCCTCCATCAAGAATGTGTTGGTTAGCAGAAACAAGTTCTTTGTTTGCAGTCATGTGCTTCCATTTGTGTATGAGAGTTATTCAAGATGGAATAACTCGACCCCAAGTACTGGTATAGGTGTGAAAGTTATGTATTTGGGATGTGCAACAATAGAGCTACAAACCAGTGCGTTTCCTAATGTCCCGTACCAGCAGAATCCAAGTACTGGATAACTGCTTAACAAGGCACATAGCCAAATCATGTTTAGACTTAAAGGGAACCTGTCACCCCCAAAATCGAAGGTGAGCTAAGCGAATGTATCCTGAAAGATGAGTAAAAGAGGTTAGATTATACTCACCCGGGGCGGTCCCGGTACGATGGGCGTCGCGGTCCGGGACCTCCCCATTTTCTTACGATGACGTCCTCTTCTTGTCTTCACGCTGTGGCTCCGGCGCAGGCGTACTTTGTCTGCCCTGTTGAGGGCAGAGCAAAGTACTGCAGTGCGCAGGTGCCAGGAAAGGTCAGAGAGGCCCGATGCCTGCGCACTGCTGTACTTTGCTCTACCCTCAACAGGGCAGACAAACTATGCCTGCGCCGCAGCTGCAGCGCGAAGACAAGAAGAGGACGTCATTGTAAGAAGATGGGAGGCCCCAGACCGCGACGCCGATCGGACTGGACCACGGCGGGAACGCCCCTGGGTGAGTATAATCTAACCTCTTTTTCTCATCTTTCAGGATACATCGGGGGCTTACCTACAGCGTTACAGAATGCCGTAGATAATCCCCTGATGCCGGTGGACTTAGCTCACCTTCGATTTTGGGGGTGACAGGTTCCCTTTAAATGAACATTCATCTCATGCTGAGAAACATGATAATTTTGTTAGCTTTCTACGGGCTTCTCCCCAGGAGTTATGGTGTTGTGAATTTGCTTTTTGCTCCCTCTAGTGGTTACTAGTTTTTTGACTCTGGTTTTTCTGTCATTCCTTTTATCCGCACCTGGGTCGTTAGTTAGGGGTGTTGCTATATAAGCTCCCTGGACCTTCAGTTCAATGCCTGGCAACGTAGTTATCAGAGCTAGTCTGCTGTGCTCTTGTCTACTGATCCTGGTTCCAGTTTTCTCAGCTAAGTCTGCCTTTTGCTTTTTGCTATTTGTTTTGGTTTTGTATTTTTGTCCAGCTTGTTCCAAATCTATATCCTGACCTTTGCTGGAAGCTCTAGGGGGCTGGTGTTCTCCCCCCGGACCGTTAGACGGTTCGGGGGTTCTTGAATTTCCAGTGTGGATTTTGATAGGGTTTTTGTTGACCATATAAGTTACCTTTCTTTATTCTGCTATCAGTAAGCGGGCCTCTCTGTGCTAAACCTGGTTCATTTCTGTGTTTGTCATTTCCTCTTACCTCACCGTCATTATTTGTGGGGGGCTTCTATCCAGCTTTGGGGTCCCCTTCTCTGGAGGCAAGAAAGGTCTTTGTTTTCCTCTACTAGGGGTAGCTAGATTCTCCGGCTGGCGCGTGTCATCTAGAATCAACGTAGGAATGATCCCCGGCTACTTCTAGTGTTGGCGTTAGGAGTAGATATATGGTCAACCCAGTTACCACTGCCCTATGAGCTGGATTTTTGTATTCTGCAGACTTCCACGTTCCTCTGAGACCCTCGCCATTGGGGTCATAACAGTTTGCCAGGCCAGTATTAAATGTTTAATGCATTGCAGAAGAGGGATTATAAGAAAGAAGATTCTGAGTTTTTTTTTTTTTCTTTCTTTCTCCTTCCCCTTTACCTCAGAGTGGCTATGCTTGCTGCAGACATGAATGTCCAGACCTTGATTACAAGTGTGGACCAGCTGGCTACTCGTGTGCAGGGCATACAAGACTATGTTATCAGAAATCCTAGGTCAGAACCTAAAATACCGATTCCTGAACTGTTTTCCGGAGACAGGTTTAAGTTTAGGAATTTCGTGAATAATTGTAAATTGTTTTTGTCCCTGAGACCCTGTTCATCTGGAGATTCTGCTCAGCAAGTAAAAATTGTTATTTCGTTCTTACGGGGCGACCCTCAGGATTGGGCTTTTTCGCTGGCGCCAGGAGATCCGGCATTGGCTGATCTTGATGCGTTTTTTCTGGCGCTCGGTTTACTTTATGAGGAACCCAATCTTGAGATTCAGGCTGAAAAGGCCTTGCTGGCTATGTCTCAGGGGCAGGACGAGGCTGAAGTGTATTGCCAAAAATTTCGGAAATGGTCCGTGCTGACACATTGGAACGAGTGTGCACTGGCCGCTAATTTTAGAAATGGCCTTTCTGAAGCCATTAAGAATGTTATGGTGGGTTTTCCCATTCCCACAGGTCTGAATGATACTATGGCACTGGCTATTCAAATTGACCGGCGGTTGCGGGAGCGCAAAACCGCAAATTCCCTCATGGTGTTGTCTGAACAGACACCTGATTTAATGCAATGTGATAGAAAAACCGCAAATTCCCTCATGGTGTTGTCTGAACAGACACCTGATGTGATGCAATGTGATAGAAAAACCGCAAATTCCCTCATGGTGTTGTCTGAACAGACACCTGATTTAATGCAATGTGATAGAATCCTGACTAGAAATGAGCGGAAAATTCATAGACGCCGGAATGGCTTGTGTTACTACTGTGGTGATTCTACACATGTTATCTCAGCATGCTCTAAACGTATAACTAAGGTTGTTAGTCCTGTCACCGTTGGTAATTTGCAACCTAAATTTATTCTGTCTGTAACTTTGATTTGCTCACTGTCATCTTATCCTGTCATGGCGTTTGTAGATTCAGGTGCTGCCCTGAGTCTCATGGATCTCTCATTTGCTAAGCGTTGTGGATTTACTCTTGAACCATTAGAAAATCCTATTCCTCTTAGGGGTATTGATGCTACACCATTGGCAGCAAATAAACCGCAGTATTGGACACAGGTGACCATGTGCATGACTCCTGAACACCGCGAGGTGATACGTTTCTTGGTTTTACATAAAATGCATGATTTGGTTGTTTTAGGGCTGCCATGGTTACAGACCCATAATCCAGTCCTGGACTGGAAGGCTATGTCAGTCTCAAGTTGGGGCTGTCGTGGTATTCATGAGGATTCCCTGCCTGTGTCTATTGCTTCTTCTACGCCTTCGGAAGTTCCGGAGTATTTGTCTGATTATCAGGATGTCTTCAGTGAGTCTGAGTCCAGTGCACTGCCTCCTCATAGGGACTGTGACTGTGCTATAGATTTGATCCCAGGCAGTAAATTTCCTAAAGGAAGACTGTTTAATCTGTCGGTACCTGAACATACCGCTATGCGTTCATATATCAAGGAGTCTCTGGAAAAAGGACATATTCGTCCGTCTTCTTCCCCTCTTGGTGCGGGATTCTTTTTTGTGGCAAAAAAGGACGGATCTTTGAGACCTTGTATTGATTATCGGCTTTTGAATAAGATCACAGTCAAATTTCAGTATCCTTTACCGCTGTTGTCTGACTTGTTTGCCCGGATTAAGGGTGCCAAGTGGTTCACCAAGATAGACCTTCGTGGTGCGTACAACCTTGTGCGCATTAAGCAAGGTGATGAATGGAAAACCGCATTCAATACGCCCGAAGGTCATTTTGAGTACTTGGTGATGCCTTTTGGGCTCTCCAATGCGCCTTCAGTTTTTCAGTCCTTTATGCATGACATTTTCCGGAAGTATCTGGATAAATTTTTGATTGTTTATCTGGATGATATTTTGTTTTTTTCTGATAATTGGGATTCGCATGTGGAGCAGGTCAGGTTGGTCTTTAAAATTTTGCGTGAAAATTCTTTGTTTGTCAAGGGCTCAAAGTGTCTCTTTGGTGTACAGAAGGTTCCCTTTTTGGGGTTCATTTTTTCCCCTTCTGCGGTGGAGATGGACCCAGTCAAGGTCCGAGCTATTCTTGATTGGACTCAGCCCTCGTCAGTTAAGAGTCTTCAGAAGTTCTTGGGCTTCGCTAACTTCTACCGTCGTTTTATCGCTAATTTTTCTAGCATTGTGAAACCTTTGACGGATATGACCAAGAAGGGCTCCGATGTAGCTAACTGGGCTCCTGCTGCCGTGGAGGCTTTCCAGGAGTTGAAACGCCGGTTTACTTCGGCGCCTGTTTTGTGCCAGCCTGACTTCTCACTTCCCTTTCAGGTTGAGGTGGATGCTTCGGAGATTGGGGCAGGGGCCGTTTTGTCGCAGAGAGGCCCTGGTTGCTCTGTTATGAAACCTTGTGCCTTTTTCTCTAGGAAGTTTTCGCCTGCCGAGCGAAATTATGATGTGGGCAATCGGGAGTTGTTGGCCATGAAATGGGCATTTGAGGAGTGGCGTCATTGGCTCGAGGGTGCTAAGCATCGTGTGGTGGTCTTGACTGATCACAAAAATCTGATGTATCTCGAGTCTGCTAAACGCCTTAATCCGAGACAGGCCCGCTGGTCATTGTTTTTCTCCCGCTTTGATTTTGTTGTCTCGTATTTACCAGGTTCAAAGAATGTGAAGGCCGATGCTCTTTCTAGGAGCTTTGTGCCTGATGCTCCTGGAGTCGCTGATCCTGTTGGTATTCTTAAAGATGGAGTTATCTTGTCAGCTATTTCTCCGGATCTGCGACGTGTGTTGCAGAGATTTCAGGCTGATAGGCCTGAGTCTTGTCCACCTGACAGACTGTTTGTCCCGGATAAGTGGACCAGCAGAGTCATTTCCGAGGTTCATTCCTCGGTGTTGGCAGGTCACCCGGGAATTTTTGGCACCAGAGATCTGGTGGCCAGGTCCTTTTGGTGGCCTTCCTTGTCAAGGGATGTGCGGTCATTTGTGCAGTCCTGTGGGACTTGTGCTCGAGCTAAGCCTTGCTGTTCTCGTGCCAGCGGTTTGCTCTTGCCCTTGCCTGTCCCGAAGAGACCTTGGACACATATCTCCATGGATTTCATTTCTGATCTTCCGCTATCTCAGGGCATGTCCGTTATCTGGGTGATATGTGATCGCTTCTCCAAGATGGTCCATTTGGTTCCTTTGCCTAAGCTGCCTTCCTCTTCCGATCTGGTTCCTGTGTTTTTCCAGAACGTGGTTCGTTTGCACGGCATCCCTGAGAATATTGTGTCAGACAGAGGATCCCAGTTCGTTTCCAGGTTCTGGCGATCCTTTTGTAGTAGGATGGGCATTGATTTGTCGTTTTCGTCTGCTTTCCATCCTCAGACTAATGGACAGACGGAGCGAACCAATCAGACTTTGGAGGCTTATTTGAGGTGTTTTGTCTCTGCTGATCAGGACGATTGGGTGACATTCTTGCCGTTGGCTGAGTTTGCCCTTAATAATCGGGCTAGTTCCGCCACCTTGGTTTCGCCTTTTTTCTGCAACTCTGGTTTCCATCCTCGCTTTTCTTCGGGTCATGTGGAGCCTTCTGACTGTCCTGGGGTGGATTCTGTGGTGGATAGGTTGCAGCAGATCTGGAATCATGTGGTGGACAACTTGAAGTTGTCACAGGAGAAGGCTCAGCGCTTTGCCAACCGCCGCCGCGGTGTGGGTCCCCGACTACGCGTTGGGGATTTGGTGTGGCTTTCTTCCCGCTTTGTTCCTATGAAGGTCTCCTCTCCCAAATTTAAACCTCGTTTTATTGGGCCTTACAAGATATTGGAAATCCTTAATCCTGTATCTTTTCGTCTGGATCTTCCTGTGTCGTTTGCTATTCACAATGTATTTCATAGGTCCTTGTTGCGGCGGTACATTGTGCCTGTAGTTCCTTCTGCTGAGCCTCCTGCTCCGGTGTTGGTTGAGGGCGAGTTGGAGTACGTGGTAGAGAAGATCTTGGATTCTCGCCTCTCCAGGCGGAGGCTTCAGTACCTGGTCAAGTGGAAGGGCTATGGTCAGGAGGATAATTCCTGGGTGGTCGCCTCTGATGTTCATGCGGCCGATTTAGTTCGTGCCTTTCATGCCGCTCATCCTGATCGCCCTGGTGGTCGTGGTGAGGGTTCGGTGACCCCTCACTAAGGGGGGGGTACTGTTGTGAATTTGCTTTTTGCTCCCTCTAGTGGTTACTAGTTTTTTGACTCTGGTTTTTCTGTCATTCCTTTTATCCGCACCTGGGTCGTTAGTTAGGGGTGTTGCTATATAAGCTCCCTGGACCTTCAGTTCAATGCCTGGCAACGTAGTTATCAGAGCTAGTCTGCTGTGCTCTTGTCTACTGATCCTGGTTCCAGTTTTCTCAGCTAAGTCTGCCTTTTGCTTTTTGCTATTTGTTTTGGTTTTGTATTTTTGTCCAGCTTGTTCCAAATCTATATCCTGACCTTTGCTGGAAGCTCTAGGGGGCTGGTGTTCTCCCCCCGGACCGTTAGACGGTTCGGGGGTTCTTGAATTTCCAGTGTGGATTTTGATAGGGTTTTTGTTGACCATATAAGTTACCTTTCTTTATTCTGCTATCAGTAAGCGGGCCTCTCTGTGCTAAACCTGGTTCATTTCTGTGTTTGTCATTTCCTCTTACCTCACCGTCATTATTTGTGGGGGGCTTCTATCCAGCTTTGGGGTCCCCTTCTCTGGAGGCAAGAAAGGTCTTTGTTTTCCTCTACTAGGGGTAGCTAGATTCTCCGGCTGGCGCGTGTCATCTAGAATCAACGTAGGAATGATCCCCGGCTACTTCTAGTGTTGGCGTTAGGAGTAGATATATGGTCAACCCAGTTACCACTGCCCTATGAGCTGGATTTTTGTATTCTGCAGACTTCCACGTTCCTCTGAGACCCTCGCCATTGGGGTCATAACATTATGGCTAATAGCCGGATTTCATAACTTTCAAAAAAAGGGAGTATTCAGCCCCTCAGTGATGTCACGAGTAGAGGGTATAAGAGATTCAGCCTCATTTTAGGAGTGTTTTTGCCCAGGAAGTCAGCTAAAAGAAACTCTGCAATCAACTCTGATGCATTGGGATGTGTCGCCCTTCCCCCAGCCTCATGGCCAGCCATGATATAAGAGAACTGGAAGTGTTTGTTTTTTCAACATTAACCCATTTTATTTTGTAATCGTTCTGTACCTACTATAATTGTCTCATCTAGTGATATCGTTTTTTATACCATTTGTAAACACTGCCTAAACTTTTTGGAGTAAAAGCTATATTTACTAGCTTTGTTTTCCTTGCTCTAAAATGTTCCTCGAATGTCCTCTGAAGTAAATTATGCTACTGATTGGGTTGGCTCCTGACCCGCTATTAATCATAGGAATAGGAGCTGGTGGCTGCAGAGTGTACTGAGCTTGCTGGGTATAGCTGGCAGTGACGGAAATGGGTTTATAAGAGTACTGCCCGGCTGCGGCGGTGAATAAATATATCACCCTCACTGCAGCGTGCCCAATAGCCAGTACAAGACCGGGCAGCCTTTCTGGCGACTAATTATCCCAGATGCAGTTCCCTGACTGACCTGAGGGTAAGGGGGTGCCAGAGAGCTGCAAGTTCAAAGCCGGAACTGGGAAGTGGGATATAAATAAATCCCTGATGAAGAAATGGGGGCAAACACCCCCGGTTCATGACAACATGTCAGGAGGAATTTTGGTCAACTCCTCTTTGCAGATCATCTCTAAATCATTAAGATTTTGAGGCTGTCACTTGGCAACTCGGAGCTTCAACTCCCTCCATAAGTTTTCTATGGGATGAAGGTCTGGAGACTGGCTAGGCCACTCCATGACCTTAATGTGCTTCTTTTTGAGCCACTCCTTTGTTGCCTTGGCTGTATGTTTTGGTCATTGTCTTGCCGGAAGACCCAGCCACGACCCATTTTTTTGGTGACTAGTCCCAGCTGCCTTGAGATCATTAACAAGTTCCCCCCCTGTAGTATTAGGCTGATCTCTCACCTTCCTCATGATCAAGGATACCCCACGAGGTGAGATTTTGCATGGTGCCACAGATCGATGTCGATTGACAGTCATTTTGTATTTCTTCCATTTTCTCACTATTGCACCAACAGTTGTCTCCTTCTCACCCAGCGTCTTACTTATGGTTTTGTAGCCCATTCCAGCTTTGTGCAGGTCTATGATCTTGTCCCTGACATCCTTATAAAGCTCTTTGGTCTTGCCCATGTTGTAGAGGTTAGAGTCTGACTGATTAATTGAGTCTGTGGACAGGAGTCTTTTATAAAGGTGACTATGTAAGACAGCTGTCATTAATGCAGGTAACAAGTTGATTAGGAGCATCTAACTGGTCTGTAGGAGCCAGAACTCTTAATGGTCGGTAGGGGATCAAATACTTATTTCTCACTGCAAAATGCAAATAAATGTATATAATTTATACAATGTGATTTTCTAGACTTTATTTTTGATATTCTATCTCTCAATGTTAAAATTAACCTACCATTAATATTATAGACTGTTCATGTCTTTGTCAATGGGCAAACTTTCAAAATCAGCAAGGGATCAAATACTTATTTACCTCACTGTGTGTACACAGTGACTGCACCAGCAGAATAGTGAGTGCAGCTCTGGATTATAATACAGGATCAGTAATGTAATGTATGTACACAGTGACTGCACCAGCTGAATAGTGAGTGCAGCTCTGGAGTATAATACAGGATGTAACTCAGGATCAGTAATGTAATGTATGTACACAGTGACTGCACCAGTAGAATAGTGAGTGCAGCTCTGGGGTATAATACAGGATGTAACTCAGGATCAGTAATGTAATGTATGTACACAGTGACTGCACCAGCAGAATAGTGAGTGCAGCTCTGGGGTATAATACAGGAGGTAACTCAGGATCAGTAATGTAATGTATGTACACAGTGACTGCACCAGCAGAATAGTGAGTGCAGCTCTGGGGTATAATACAGGACGTAACTCAGGATCAGTAATGTAATGTATGTACACAGTGACTGCACCAGCAGAATAGTGAGTGCAGCTCTGGGGTATAATACAGGACGTAACTCAGGATCAGTAATGTAATGTATGTACACAGTGACTGCACCAGCTGAATAGTGAGTGCAGCTCTGGAGTATAATACAGGATGTAACTCAGGATCAGTAATGTAATGTATGTACACAGTGACTGCACCAGCTGAATAGTGAGTGCAGCTCTGGAGTATAATACAGGATGTTACTCAGGATCAGTAATGTAATGTATGTATACAGTGACTGCACCAGCAGAATAGTGAGTGCAGCTCTGGGGTATAATATAGGATGTAACTCAGGATCAGTATTGTAATGTATGTACACAGTAACTGCACCAGCAGAATAGTGAGTGCAGCTCTGGGGTATAATACAGGACGTAACTCAGGATCAGTAATGTAATGTATGTACACAGTGACTGCACCAGCTGAATAGTGAGTGCAGCTCTGGAGTATAATACAGGATGTAACTCAGGATCAGTAATGTAATGTATGTACACAGTGACTGCACCAGCTGAATAGTGAGTGCAGCTCTGGAGTATAATACAGGATGTAACTCGGGATCAGTAATGTAATGTATGTACACAGTGACTGCACCAGCAGAATAGTGAGCGCAGCTCTGGAGTATAATACAGGATGTAACTCAGGATCAGTAATGTAATGTATGTACACAGTGACTGCACCAGCTGAATAGTGAGTGCAGCTCTGGAGTATAATACAGGATGTTACTCAGGATCAGTAATGTAATGTATGTATACAGTGACTGCACCAGCAGAATAGTGAGTGCAGCTCTGGGGTATAATACAGGATGTAACTCAGGATCAGTAATGTAATGTATGTACACAGTGACTGCACCAGCAGAATAGTGAGTGCAGCTCTGGGGTATAATACAGGAGGTAACTCAGGATCAGTAATGTAATGTATGTACACAGTGAATGCACCAGCAGACTAGTGAGTGCAGCTCTGGGGTATAATACAGGATGTAACTCAGGATCAGTAATGTAATGTATGTACACAGTGACTGCACCAGCAGAATAGTGAGTGCAGCTCTGGAGTATAATACAGGAGGTAACTCAGGATCAGTAATGTAATGTATGTACACAGTGACTGCACCAGCAGAATAGTGAGTGCAGCTCTGGGGTATAATACAGGATGTAACTCAGGACCAGTAATGTAATGTATGTACACAGTGACTGCACCAGCAGAATAGAGAGTGCAGCTCTGGGGTATAATACAGGAGGTAACTCAGGATCAGTAATGTAATGTATGTACACAGTGACTGCACCAGCAGAATAGTGAGTGCAGCTCTGGTGTATAATACAGGATGTAACTCAGGATCAGTAATGTAATGTATGTACACAGTGACTGCACCAGCAGAATAGTGAGTGCAGCTCTGGAGGATAATACAGGATCAGTAATATACATATGTACACACTGCTTTCTGGTCATGTTGATTGGTTGGGTCTGGGTTACATGTGACCGGCTGCTCTATCTACATAATATTCTGAAGGCCAAACATGGCAGTGAAGTTCGGGGAGGTGGTCATTTGGGGTCAGATGAGGGGACGTCTGCAGGCAGTAAACACGTGTGACAGCCAGGAATCTGCAGCTGCCCGTCACTGCCGCTCGATGTAACAGATCTCAGATGTGAGGACAGTAAATATAGACCCATGGAATAATATAATATTTCCCCTAAGATGCAAATCTCCTCACAGTCCCAGGGGCCACAGCAACACGGCAAAGTGTCAGATCCCGGACACTCCTCACTCATTAACACCCCGAGGTGCCGCTTTATGGAGGAGCTGATCTACCCCATCGCCAGCTGTGCCCCCAGTAATGAGCAGCCAGGTGGTCCGTGAAGGCACAGTCTATATAGGCCGCATCCAGTGTCTGTACCTGCAGCTGGTTACCAGTGAATAGGAAAGTTATGTGCAAACGGTATGAAAATGAATAGGCCTGATACGTCTCGTAGCTGTGGGTTTGTCACAATTGCTTCCAGTCTAGACAATAATGTGTGAGGTAAATCACCTGAGCGCCAGACTGATACTATGTATCTGTGCTGATACCTGGTGTCCATGTGTCCTGAGTGAGAGCGCTGACTCTGGAGTGCCCATCTCACAGGGGATTGTGCAGGCAAACCTACACCTGTGGTGCCTGTGGTGGCCCTGAGGCTAGAGTTGTGGTTCTTAGTTGTGGGTGGTGGTCTCGAGAAGCGGGTGGTGGTCCTTAGGTGCAGGTGGTGGTCATGAGGCCAGAGTTACGTTCCTTAGTTGTGGGTGGTGGTCTCGAGGAGCGGGTGGTGGTCTTAAGTTGTAGGTCGTGGTGCTGAGATTTGGGTTGTGATCCCAAAGTGCAGCTGGTGTTAATGAGGTGTGGGTGCTGCTCCCAATGTCGGGTGGTGGTCCTAAGCGGAGGGTGGTGATACCAAGGTTTATGTTGTCTCAAAGTACAGGTTGTGGTCAGGAGTTTTGGGTTGTGGCTTCAAGGTGTGGGTTGGGGTATTGAGGTACTGGTTGTGGTCCTGATGTTTGAGTTTTGTTCCCAACATGGAGGTTGTGGTATTGAGGTGAGGGTTGTCGTCCAGAGGATTAGGTTGTAGTCCCGATGAGCTCGTTGTGGTCCCAAGGTTTGGGTTGTGGTCCTGAGCTTTAAATTTTCTCAAGGTTTTGGGTTGGGTTGTGGTCCTGAGGTATAGCTGGTGGTCCTAAGGTTTGGGTTGTTGTCCTGAGGTTTTGATTGTGGTCCCTTGTCGCGTGTTGTGGTCTTGCGGTGCAGGTTATGGTCTTCAGGTACAGGTTGTGTCTCGAGGTGTGGGTTGGAGTCTTGAGTTGCAGGATGTGGTTTCGAGATGCGGGTTGTGATATTGAGGTGTTGGTTGTGGTCTTGAGGTTTGGGTTTTGGTCCCAACATGAGGGTTGTGTATTGAGGTGCGGGTTGTGGTCTTGAAGTGCACGTTGTGGTCCAGAAGTTTAAGTTGTAGTCCCAACGTGCTCGCTGTGATCCCAAGGTTTGGGTTGTGGTCCTGAGGTTTATATTTTCACAAGGTTTTGGTTTGGGTTGTGGTTCTGAGGTATAGCTGGTGGTCCTAAGGTTTGGGTTGTTGTCCTGAGGTTTTGGTTGTGCTCCCTTGGCCTGTGTTATGGTCTTGAGGTGCAGGTTGTAGTCTTGAGGTGCAGGTTGTGTCTTGAGGTGTGAGTTGGAGTCTTGAGTTGCAGGTTGTGGTTTTGAAATGTGGGTTGTGGTCCCGTGGTTCAGGTTGTGATCCTGGGGTGCATGTGGCAGCTCAAAACTGGTTTGTGTAGTTGCTTCTTTTCTCCTCCGACATTACTTGTCATGGTTGCTCGCAGCATAATCCTCATGTAAGATTTTTGGGCATCTTCCATGGTCGTAATGGTAAATCTTTTGAGTATTGTGCGGTATTGGTGCAGTTTTTGGCGAACGTTCCAGCTTGCTACCTTGCAGATTGGGGCATCGTCCCAGTGCTGCTTTGTAACGTGGCACAGGGCAGTAGTCATGGGCAAGCTACTTGTCTCTTACACCCCGGCACTTGACATGAAGGTGAGGGTGGGTATGTGGACTTCGTCTATGGGAACGCCACACCTGTGCAGGTCACATGTTACCGATAACTTTGGTTGGCTAGAACCAAATGTTGAGGACTTCAACGGAGGAGACCTCCCATCAAAAGTAAACTTTTTACTGAATGATAAGTTGGGGATTATGTACAATAGATTAATGGCCGTGTTATATCTCCCACACACGGAGCGTTTCCACCCACAGTCTCAGGTCCTTTCTCCTAACTTGCTTGGCCTCTGTCTTCACTGGTTCTCTGTATTCACCACCACCCGTGCTACAGTCCAGTAGGAGAGAATCCTGTTCTCAGCCCGCGGTTCTGCGTCCTCTTTCCTCCATAGTTTACCATTATGGCCGGTGATGCCTTGGACTTCCTGCCCAGGACTCTCTCTCTTCCTCTCACACTCCCTGCTCGGTCCTGGCCTGTTACCTCTCTGAGTTATAGACTCAGGGCCGTACATGCATCACTCTGTCCTTCTGTCACTTCTCCAATCTTTGCTCCGGATCTCGCTATCCACCCACGTCAGGAACCCCCACGTTATGCGGCACTGCTGGCTAGTCTGACCTAGATCTGCTCTGCTGCACACTAGGCCTTAACTGACTTCCTGACTGGAAACTATCTCTGTCACTTCACTTTATCCCCTCCCACACTGGGCTAGTCCCAATAATTAACCCTAACTCTCCCTACTGTCGGTCAAACTACTACACCGTCACTAATAACGCATGTTACAATACACATTACATATCCGGGCGCGTTTACAACTATACACGTGCCTTCAAGGGGGAACACGGGCAGTATGCCTATCTCCTCACAGCTTCTTGATGGTTCTTTATTGCTTTGACCTGAAGCATAGGGTGTTGTGTTACACCTGCTAAGTTTTATCCCTTGTTGCCCCAGCACCATATCACCCTTCTTGTTCTGGGGGAATATTTACATCCTCAGGGGTTAGAGGTGACATTTCGAGGAGGACGGCCATGAAGACCGGGGTAGGATTTCCATGAGTCACAGATGAAAGGTGCTTAGAAAATGTCCCAGCGATGCCCTGTGTCAGCATTAGGTGCCGGCTCATCACTGCCCCGTATCCGGTGCCAGTCAGTGAGACCCTCAGCACCTGTGCGGCTTTATATAGACCACTGCTGAGAGAAGCCGCTGGACCGGGCCGACGTGGGGAGGATGCGAACTGCAGGACACTGGGCCCTCAGGAGAAATACTCATCATGCAATCCCCTCATGTAATGATTGTGTCAGGGTCTCCTACTGGTAGGATCACAAGCTCCATACAGGACGGGGGTCAATGACCCGGGAACAGACGGGGTGAGAGAACGAAGACTTCACACTCCACGTCTGAGGTCTTATTACTGCAGGGTCCGAGATGGCACGATGTATAGGGAAAGTCCGGGGTCACGAGGCATCATCACTGAATTCAGGGGTCTCCTTCAGTCTCACTGCCGCTCACCCCAGATGTATAACCTCCAGCCGGTCACCCCCCGATGTAAACCCTCCGGCACCTCACCTCCCGATGTATAACCTCCGGCCCCTCACCCCCAATGTATAACCTCCGGACCCTCACCCCCAATGTATAACCTCCGGCCCCTCACCTCCCGATGTATAGCCTCTGGCTGGTCACCCCCAATGTAAAACCTTCGGCCCCTCACCTCCCGATGTATAACTTCCAGACCCTCTCCTCCCGATGAATAACCTCCGGCCCCTCACCTCCCGATATATAACCTGCAGCCCCTCACCTCCCAGTGTATATCCTCCAGCCCCTCTCCCCAATGTATAACCTCCAGCCCCTCACCTCCCAGTGTATAACCTCCAGCCCTTCAGCTCCCAATGTATAACCTCCAGCCCCTCACCTCCCAGAGTATAACCTCCGGCCCCTCACCCCCAATGTATAACCTCTGGCCCCTCACCTCCCGGTGTATAACCTCCAACCCCTCACCTCCCAATGTATAACCTCCAGCCCCTCACCCCCCAGATGTATAACCTGTGGCCCATCACCTCCCGATGTATAACCTCCGTCCCCTCACCTCCCCATGTATAACCTCCAGCCCCTCACCTCCCGATGTATAACCTCCGGCCCCTCACCTCCCGATGTATAACTTTTGGCCCCTCACCTCCCGATGTATAACCTCCGTCCCCTCACCTCCCCATGTATAAGCTCCGGCCCCTCACCTCCCGATGTATAACCTCCGGCCCCTCACCTCCCGATGTATAACCTTCGACCCCTCACCTCCCGAAGCATAACCTCCGACCCCTCACCTCCCGTTGTATAAACTCCAGCCCCTCACCCCAATGTATAACCTCCGGCCCCTCACCTCCCCATGTATAACCCCAGGCCCCTCACCTCCTGATGTGTAACCTCTGGCCCCTCACCTCCCGATATATAACTGCAGTCCCTCACCTCCCAGTGTATAACATCCAGCCCTTCAGCTCCCAATGTATAATCTCCAGCCCCTCGCCTCCCAGAGTATAACCTCCGGCCCCTCACCCCCAATGTATAACCTCTTGCCCCTCACCTCCCAATGTATAACCTCCAGCCCCTCATCCCCCAGATATATAACCTCCAGCCCCTCAACTCCCGATGTATAACCTCCGGCCCCTCACCTCCCGATGTATAACCTTCGGCCCCTCACCTCCCGAAGCATAACCTCCGACCCCTCACCTCCCGATGTATAAACTCCAGCCCCTCACCCCAATGTATAACATCCGGCCCCTCACCTCCCGATGTAAAACCTCCGTCCCCTCACCTCCCGATGTATAACCTCCGTCCCTCACTTCCCAGTGTATAACCTCCAGCCCCTCACCCCAATGTATAACCTCCGGCCCCTCACCTCCCCATGTATAACCCCAGGCCCCGGACCTGCTGATGTGTAACCTCTGGCCCCTCACCTCCCGATATATAACTGCAGTCCCTCACCTCCCAGTGTATAACATCCAGCCCTTCAGCTCCCAATGTATAACCTCCAGCCCCTCGCCTCCCAGAGTATAACCTCCGGCCCCTCACCCCCAATGTATAACCTGTTGCCCCTCACCTCCCAATGTATAACCTCCAGCCCCTCATCCCCCAGATATATAACCTCCAGCCCCTCAACTCCCGATGTATAACCTCCGTCCCCTCACCTCCCCATGTATAACCTCCAGCCCCTCACCTCCCGATGTATAACCTCCGGCCCCTCACCTCCCGATGTATAACTTTTGGCCCCTCACCTCCCGATGTATAACCTCCGTCCCCTCACCTCCCCATGTATAAGCTCCGGCCCCTCACCTCCCGATGTATAACCTTCGGCCCCTCACCTCCCGAAGCATAACCTCCGACCCCTCACCTCCCGATGTATAAACTCCAGCCCCTCACCCCAATGTATAACCTCCGGCCCCTCACCTCCCCATGTATAACCCCAGGCCCCTCACCTCCTGATGTGTAACCTCTGGCCCCTCACCTCCCGATATATAACTGCAGTCCCTCACCTCCCAGTGTATAACATCCAGCCCTTCAGCTCCCAATGTATAATCTCCAGCCCCTCGCCTCCCAGAGTATAACCTCCGGCCCCTCACCCCCAATGTATAACCTCTTGCCCCTCACCTCCCAATGTATAACCTCCAGCCCCTCATCCCCCAGATATATAACCTCCAGCCCCTCAACTCCCGATGTATAAGCTCCAGCCCCTCACCTCCCAGTGTATAGCCTCCGGCCCCTCACCCCCAATGCATAACCTCCAGCCCCTCATCCCCAATGTATAACCCCCGGCCCCTCACCTCCCAGTGTATAACCTCCGGCCCCTCACCTCCCAATGTATAACCTCCAGCCCCTCACCTCCCAGTGTATAACCTCCAGCCCCTCACCCCCAATGTATAACCCCCGGCCCCTCACCTCCCCATTTATAACCTCCGGCCCCTCACCTCCCAATGTATAACCTCCAGCCCCTCACCCCCAATGTATAACCTCCAGCCCCTCACCTCCCAATGTATAACCTCCAGCCCCTCACCTCCAATGTATAACCTCCGGCCCTTCACCCCCAATGTATAACTTCCGTCCCCTCACCTCCAAATGTATAACCTCCGGCCCCTCACCTCCCAATGTATAACCTCCGGCCCCTCACCTCCCGATATAGAACCTCCAGTTCCTCACCTCCCAGATGTATAACCTGCCCTTCGCCTCAAAAAACTTGTTGAAAACTCGGAGGAATGAGAGCCGTTACAGCGGCAGAAGAGTGACTCCATATTAATGTCTATGGATGTAGATGAGGACAGAGAAGCCCCCGGAGGAGGATGTGGGGGGCACATACTTTCTCCATATTAATGTCTATGGATGTAGATGAGGGCAGAGAAGCCCCCGGAGGCGGATGTGGGGGGCACATACTTTCTCCATATTAATGTCTATGGATGTAGATGAGGACAGAGAAGCCCCCGGAGGTGGATGTGGGGTGTTGTGAATTCTGTTCTTGGGCTCCCTCCGGTGGTTATAAGTGGTAGCGCTGCTGTCTGTCCTTCACAGCAGTTATCAGGTGTGTCCACTCTGGACTGGGCTATTTAGTCTGGCCTCACCCTTCAGTCAGTACCAGTTGTCCATTGTATTCTGGAGGATTCACATCCCTTCATGGTTTCTCCTGCTTCCTGGTCTTTTCACCAAGATAAGTTCTGCTTGTTTTGCAGCCCATATGTTGTGGGCCTCATTGTTCAGTGCATTTCTTGTTTTTTTCTTGTCCAGCTTAATCTGTGTAAGGATTTATGCAGTCAAGCTGGAAACTCTGGAGATGCAGATATGCCCTCCATATCTTTAGTTAGATGTGGAGTTTTTTGTATTTTCTGTGGTGGATATTTTCTAGTGTTTTAATACTGACCGCATAGTTCTCTGTCCTATCTTTCCTATTTAGCTAGATTGGCCTCCTTTGCTAAATCCTGTTTTCAGCCTGTGTATGTTTTTTCCTCTCCTCTCACAGTCAATATTTGTGGGGGGCTGCCTATCCTTTGGGAATTTTCTCTGAGGCAAGATAGTTTTCCCTTTTCTATCTATAGGGGTAATTAGTCCTCCGGCTGTGACGAGATGTCTAGGGAGCGCTAGGTACATTCCACGGCTACTTCTAGTTGCGGTGTTAGGTTCAGGGTCCGCGGTCAGTACAGGTACCACCTTCTCCAGAGTACGTCCCATGCTGCTCTTAGGCCACCAGATCATAACAGTACAACTGGCCAATAATTAGTTAACCGCATCTCAGAAGAAGGGAAAGAAAGTGCTGAGCCATTTTTTTTTCTGTACTCTGTTGTGTTTTTTTTTCCCTCTTTACCTCTGGGTGGCTCAGGAGTTAGGCGCTGACATGGATGTTCAGGGACTTGCTTCTCGTGTGGATCAACTTGCTGCTAGAGTACAGGGTATTTCTGATTATATCGTTCAGACTCCAGCTTTAGAGCCTAGAATTCCAACTCCTGATCTGTTTTTTGGGGACATGTCTAAATTTCTGAGCTTTAAAAATAACTGTAAACTGTTTTTTGCTCTGAAGCCCCGTTCCTCTGGTGATCCCATCCAGCAGGTTAAAATTGTCATATCTCTGTTGCGTGGCGACCCCCAGGATTGGGCATTTGCCCTGGAACCTGGGAATCCGGCGTTGCTTAATGTAGACGCCTTTTTTCAGGCGCTTGGGTTATTGTATGATGAACCTAACTCTGTAGAGCATGCTGAGAAAACCTTGTTGGCCCTGTGTCAGGGCCAAGAAGCGGCAGAATCATATTGCCAGAAATTTAGAAAATGGTCTGTACTGACTAAATGGAATGATGATGCTTTGGCGGCAATCTTCAGAAAGGGTCTTTCTGAATCCGTTAAAGATGTTATGGTGGGGTTCCCCACATCTGCTGGTTTGAGTGATTCTATGTCTGTGGCCATTCAAATTGATCGGCGCTTGAGTGAGCGCAGAGTTGTGCACACTATGGCATTGTCTTCCGAGCACGGTCCTGAGCCTATGCAATGTGATAGGATTGTGTCTAGAGCTGAATGACAGGGATTCAGACGTCAGAATAGGTTGTGTTTTTACTGCGGCGATTCTGCTCATGTTATTTCTGATTGCCCTAAGCGTACCAAGAGAATCGCTAATTCCGTTACTATCAGTACTGTACAACCTAAATTTCTGTTATCTGTGACCCTTATCTGCTCATTATCGTCATTTTCTGTCATGGCATTTGTGGATTCAGGCGCCGCTTTAAATTTAATGGACTTAGAATTTGCCAGACGTTGTGGGTTTCCCTTACAGCCTTTGCAGAGTCCTATCCCTTTGAGGGGCATTGATGCTACACCGTTGGCTAAAAATAAACCTCAGTTTTGGACACAGTTAACCATGTGCATGGTGCCAGCCCATCAGGAAGATTGTCGTTTCCTGGTTTTGCATAATTTGCATGATGCCATTGTGCTGGGGTTTCCATGGCTACTGGTGCATAATCCGGTGTTGGATTGGAAATCTATGTCTGTGACTAGTTGGGGTTGTCAGGGGGTTCATGATGACGTTTCTTTGATGTCAATTTCCTCCTCCCCCTCTTCTGAAGTTCCTGAGTTTTTGTCAGATTTCCAGGATGTTTTTGATGAGCCCAAGTCCAGTTCCCTTCCACCGCATAGGGACTGTGATGGTGCTATTGACTTGATTCCAGGCTGTAAGTTCCCTAAGAGGCGACTTTTCAACCTGTATGTGCCAGAACATACCGCCATGCGGAGCTATGTTAAGGAGTCTTTGGAGAAGGGGCATATTCGGCCATCTTCTTCTCCGTTGGGAGCAGGTTTCTTTTTTGTTGCCAAGAAGGATGGCTCTTTGAGACCCTGTATTGATTATCGCCTCTTGAATAAGATCACGGTCAAATTCCAATACCCTTTGCTTTCTGATTTGTTTGCCAGGATTCAGGGGGTTAGTTGGTTTACTAAGATTGACCTTCGAGGGGCATATAATCTTGTTCGTATTAAGCAGGGCAACGAATGGAAAACTGCGTTCAATACGCCCGAGGGCCATTTTGAATATCTTGTGATGCCATTCGGACTCTCTAATGCTCCATCTGTGTTTCAGTCCTTCATGCATGATATATTTCGGAATTATCTTGATAAATTCATGATTGTATATTTGGATGATATTTTGATTTTTTCGGATGATTGGGAGTCTCATGTGAAACAAGTCAGGATGGTATTTCAGATCCTTCGTGATAATGCCTTGTTTGTGAAGGGGTCTAAGTGCCTCTTTGTAGTACAGAAGGTTTCTTTTTAGGGCTTCATTTTTTCTCCCTCATCTATAGAAATGGATCCGGTTAAGGTTCAGGCCATTCATGATTGGATCCAGCCCACATCCGTGAAGAGCCTTCAGAAATTTTTGGGCTTTGCTAATTTTTATCGCCGTTTCATTGCCAACTTCTCCAGTGTGGTTAAACCCCTGACCAATTTGACGAAGAAAGGCGCTGATGTGACGAATTGGTCCTCTGCGGCCGTTTCTGCCTTTCAGGAGCTTAAACGCCGATTTACTTCTGCCCCTGTGTTGCGTCAGCCGGATGTTTCTCTTCCTTTTCAGGTTGAGGTTGACGCTTCTGAGATTGGGGCAGGGGCCGTTTTGTCTCAGAGGAATTCTGATGGTTCCTTGATGAAACCGTGTGCCTTCTTCTCTCGAAAATTTTCGCCTGTGGAACGCAATTATGATGTCGGTAATCGTGAGTTGTTGGCTATGAAGTGGGCATTTGAGGAGTGGCGACATTGGCTTGAGGGGGCTAAACATCGTATTGTAGTCTTGACCGATCATAAGAATCTGATTTACCTCGAGTCTGCCAAACGGCTGAATCCTAGACAGGCCCGATGGTCCCTGTTTTTCTCCCATTTTGATTTTGTTGTCTCGTATCTTCCGGGTTCTAAGAATGTTAAGGCTGATGCCCTCTCTAGGAGTTTTTTGCCTGATTCCCCTGGGGTCCTTGAGCCTGTCGGCATTCTGAAGGAAGGGGTGATTCTTTCTGCCATCTCCCCTGATTTACGACGGGTTCTTCAGGAATTTCAGGCTGATAAACCTGACCGCTGTCCAGTGGGGAAACTGTTTGTTCCTGATAGATGGACTAGCAAAGTGATTTCTGAGGTTCACTGTTCTGTGTTGGCTGGTCATCCTGGGATTTTTGGTACCAGAGATTTGGTTAGTAGGTCCTTTTGGTGGCCTTCTTTGTCACGGGATGTGCGCTCCTTTGTGCAGTCCTGTGGGACTTGTGCGCGGGCCAAACCTTGCTGCTCCCGCGCCAGTGGGTTGCTTTTGCCTTTGCCGGTCCCTGAGAGGCCTTGGACGCATATTTCTATGGATTTTATTTCAGATCTTCCGGTTTCCCAGAGGATGTCGGTTATCTGGGTGGTTTGTGACCGGTTTTCTAAGATGGTTCATTTGGTACCTTTGCCTAAATTACCTTCCTCTTCTGAGTTGGTTCCGTTGTTTTTTCAGCATGTGGTTCGTTTGCATGGCATTCCGGAGAATATTGTGTCCGATAGAGGTTCCCAGTTTGTTTCCAGGTTTTGGCGGGCCTTTTGTGCTAGGCTGGGCATTGATTTATCTTTTTCTTCCGCATTTCATCCTCAGACAAATGGCCAAACCGAGCGAACTAACCAGACTTTGGAAACTTATTTGAGATGCTTTGTGTCTGCCGATCAGGATGATTGGGTGGCTTTCTTGCCATTGGCTGAGTTTGCCCTTAATAATCGGACTAGTTCTGCTACCTTGGTTTCACCTTTTTTTTTGTAATTCTGGGTTTCATCCTCGTTTTTCTTCGGGGCAGGTTGAGCCTTCTGATTGTCCTGGGGTGGACTCTGTGGTTGACAGGTTGCAGCAAATTTGGGCTCATGTTATGGACAATTTGGTCTTGTCTCAGGAGGAGGCTCAGTGTTTTGCTAACCGTCGGCGGCGTGTGGGTTCCCGGCTTCGGGTTGGGGATTTGGTCTGGTTGTCTTCCCGTCATGTTCCTATGAAGGTTTCTACCCCTAAGTTCAAGCCTCGGTTTATTGGTCCTTATAGGATTTCTGAGATTATCAATCCAGTGTCTTTTCGTTTGGACCTTCCAGCCTCTTTTTCCATCCACAATGTTTTTCATAGATCTTTGTTGCGGAGATATGTGGTACCCGTCGTTCCCTCTGTTGATCCTCCTGCCCCGGTGTTGATTGATGGGGAGTTGGAGTATGTTGTTGAGAAGATCTTGGATTCTCGTTTTTCAAGGCGGAGGCTTCAGTATCTTGTCAAGTAGAAGGGTTATGGCCAGGAGGATAATTCTTGGGTTGTTGCCTCTGATGTTCATGCTGACAATTTGGTTCGTGCCTTCCATTTGGCTCGTCCTGATCGGCCTGGGGGCTCTGGTGAGGGTTCGGTGACCCCTCCTCAAGGGGGGGGGGTACAGTTGTGAATTCTGTTCTTGGGCTCCCTCCGGTGGTTATAAGTGGTAGCGCTGCTGTCTGTCCTTCACAGCAGTTATCAGGTGTGTCCACTCTGGACTGGGCTATTTAGTCTGGCCTCACCCTTTAGTCAGTGCCAGTTGTCCATTGTATTCTGGAGGATTCACATCCTTTCATGGTTTCTCCTGCTTCCTGGTCTTTTCACCAAGATAAGTTCTGCTTGTTTCGCAGCCCACATGTTGTGGGCCTCATTGTTCAGTGCATTTCATGTTTTTTCTTGTCCAGCTTAATCTGTGTAAGGATTTATGCAGTCAAGCTGGAATCTCTGGAGAGGCAGATATACCTTCCATATCTTTAGTTAGATGTGGAGTTTTTTGTATTTTCTGTGGTGGATATTTCCTAGTATTTTAATACTGACTGCATAGTTCTCTGTCCTATCTTTCCTATTTAGCTAGATTGGCCTCCTTTGCTAAATCCTGTTTTCAGCCTGTGTATGTTTTTTCCTCTCCTCTCACAGTCAATATTTGTGGGGGGCTGCCTATCCTTTGGGAATTTTCTCTGAGGCGAGATAGTTTTCCCTTTTCTATCTATAGGGTTAATTAGTCCTCCGACTGTGTCGAGGTGTCTAGGATCAGTAGGTACATCCCACGGCTACTTTTAGTTGCGGTGTTAAGTTCAGGGTCCGTGGTCAGTATAGATACCACCTTCTCCAGAGTACGTCCAATGCTACTCCTGGGCCACCAGATCATAACAGTGGGGGGCACGTATTTTCTCCATATTAATGTCTATGGATGTAGATGAGGACAGAGAAGCCCCTGGAGGAGGATGTGGGGGGCACATACTTTCTCCATATTAATGTCTATGGATGTAGATGAGGACAGAGAAGCCCCCGGAGGAGGATGTGGGGGGCACATACTTTATCCATATTAATGTCTATGGCTGTAGATGAGGACAGAGAAGCCCCCGGAGGTGGATGTGGGGGGCACATACTTTCTCCATATTAATGTCTATGGATGTAGATGAGGACAGAGAAGCCCCCGGAGGTGGATGTGGGGGGCACATACTTTCTCCATATTAATGTCTATGGATGTAGATGAGGACAGAGAAGCCCCCGAGGTGGATGTGGGGGGCACATACTTTTCTCCATATTAATGTCTATGGATGTAGATGAGGACAGAGAAGTCCCCGGAGGTGGATGTGGTCGCTCTTCTCTGAACTTGCTCCAGTTTTTCAACGACTTTTATATAATGTGGTTCCCAGAACTGAACACAGTATTCCAGATGAGGTCTGACCAAGGAGGAAAAGAGGGGAGAATTACTTCACTTGATCTAGACTGTATGCTTCTGTTAATACATCCTAGAACTGTGTTTGACTTTTTTCTGCTGCATCACACTGTTGACTCATGTGCAGTCTGTGATCTATTAGTATACCCATGTCTTTTTCACACGTGCTGTTGCTTTGTTCTATTCCTCCAATTCTGTAGATGTAATTCTCGTTTTTCTTGCTCAGATATAGAATCTTGCATTTTTCCCTGTTAAATCCCATTCTACTAGTCGCTGCCCATTGTTCATGCTTATCCAGATCATTTATAAAAATATTGAACTACACTGGCCAGGACAGAGCCTTGTGGTACCTCACTTAAAACACTCTTCCAATTGGATGTGCAGTCATTTATTACCACTCTGTGAGTACGATCATTGAGCCAGTTATGAATCCACCTAACCATAGACTTGTCAATCCCATACTTGGTAATTTTTTCAATAACGATAGTATGAGATAATTTACCAAATGTTTTTCAGAAGTTGAGATATACTATATCTACCGCGTTTCCTTGATCCATCCAGTTAGTGATTCCATCATAAAAGGAAATTAGATAAGTCTGGTATGACATGTTTGATACAAACCTATGCTGGCTCTGGGTAATTACTGTATTCTTATGCAAATACTTACCTACATGCTGTGTAATAATTTGTTCACAGATCTTCCCTGGTATAGAAGTAAGGCTCACTGGCCTGTATTTTCCTGGCTCTGTCTTCTTTCTTTTTTTTGAATATAGGGACAACATTTGCCCTTCTCCAATCTTCTGGGACTTCTGTTCTCTTAAGATTTTTCATAGATTCTGGCTAGTGATTCAGCAATTTCCTCTGCTAACTCTTTCAGTACCCTAGGATGTAATTCTTCTGGACCAGGAGATGTAAATTCATGTAAATTAGCTCAGTGTTCCCTCACCATCTCTCTGTTTATGGATGGTGTGGATTCTTTTATTCCTTTGATGGCCCCGTGAAGATTAGTTGATGTTACATTTGCTTTCTTAGGCTGCTTTCATACATCAGGTTTTTGCCGTCAGGCTGAATCCGGCGGCACGCCAGAGCGACAGATCCAGCATAAACTGTGAAAAACTGATGCGACAGATCTGGTTTTCCGCCGGATCTGATTCGCGGATCCGGAAAAAAGCCAGATCTGTTACATCAATTTTTCATCCATTTCGTCCATTTTTTATCCGTTTTTTATCCATTTTACGACAGATCCGGTTTTTAAAAACGCCCAAGGGAGGCTCCCAAACGTGATTGTTTACTGAAGACCTATATATACAGTGTTCCTACAGCCCATCTTTGACAGGTTGTAGAGGAACAAGTTGTGATGATGGAAGGCGTGATGTCAAACATTCTGAAGATTACTGTGGATTTTACTTTTGAGGCGAATCGTCAGAAAGCGATTGTTCTGGAGAAGGAGCGAGAGAGACAGCGGATCATGCGCCTGCGCCAACTACGTTTTTGGATCCACCCAATCACAGCACTGAGAATGACGCGTGGGGGTTTTCAGCTACGTGCTGTTGAAAGCGGAGAACTTTGACTTGTTGGTGGAGCGGATTGGACATCTCATCACAAGAAGTGACACATATTGCCATTTCTCTTTTTCACCGGCGGAGCGTCTGATGGTGACTCTTAGGTAAGCCATTTTTATTGTATCTCCTACTGTTAAAGCACACTTCTAACTGTTGTTGCTGGTATTTTTTAATAATTATTTTTATCGTATCTCCTACTGTATTAGCTGACTTATAACTAATGTTATTGATGGTATTTTGTAGTAATTTTTGCCTTGCTTTTTTTCACAGATTCCTTGGGACTGGAGAATCCCTTTCGTCACTCCATTTCCAGTTTAATGCGGTGAACAAAAACCGTGAGCACTGCTACGGGGGTGCACGGGTAGGTTCCCACACCTTAGTACCATAAATATCAAGAAACCCGGCATTCAACTTTAATGCAACTTGGAAATTTATTGCATAGTACAGAATACGTTTCGGTCTATGCGACCTTCTTCAGTTACGTACTAAAGGATGATTGCGTGTCGCTTTGTGAGCGAAAACCAGTAGGTCCGGTAGGAATAACTGAGTGTAACTGCCCTAGTCATATGTGGGCTGCGAGCTTAGTAGATCCGGAGCTTGACGCGGTGTCCACCGCTTGTCAGCGTGTGTGCCCGGGTCACAAGTACTCGGGCGCATAGCTCTGAACCTGACCCTATGGTGCTGCCGCCCAGAACCCACAGGTGTACTAGAGGTGGCAGCATCAGAGGGATGGGGTAAAGGAAAAGCTACATCCTCACCAGCAGATTCATGTAACGCGTTCGGCCCCGATGCTCCAGCGCTGGTGGATGGGACCGAGGGATCAGATGTGAGGGAATGCTGGAAGGTGCAGAGGGGTCAGGACTGTCGAAGTGTCCCGCGGTGGCGGACTCCTGAGGGATCGCTCCAGAAGGGTTCAAGTCTGCAGGCTCCCGAGAGCTGCAGACGGTGCTGTGGAACAAAGAAAAAAAATGTAATTAATATATTGATATTGCTTGGCCCTGGCTGAAACCAAAAAAAGTGTTAGACATGTAAACATTTTTACTTAGTAGATGGGGTGGGTAATATTTACCTTCTGCTCACCATCGTCGACCGGAGGAACGACAGGGCCCTTGCATACTTATACTTGCTCCTGCATCCTCCCGATCCACTCGGGGCCCGCATCTCTTTGTTGAACTCCTTCTTGAAGCGATCCCTGAGTGACCGCCACCGATTGAGAACTGTAAAGTGAAAGCACAAATTGGTTAGTATACAACACATTACATCAAGCTACATAACTGAACTGTGAACACTTACGTGCTTGATTCTGGGCCCGAACATCAAGGTCCTCCCAGTGGTCCACAAGTTGTTGGCAGACTTGCTCCCACAGCCGACGGGTAACACCAAGATCTGCATGGCGGCGGTCCCCCATGCTCCACAGCGGCCCCCGCTCTTGGATTAGATCGATGAGGAGGTTGATGTCTATCCCGGCCTCCTCACCGTCCGAGTTGGGAGCCCGCTGTGAAGCCTGTTAAAAAAGACAAGAGCAAAGACATTAGACTCAAAACAACAACATAAAGTAGGAAAAAAAGAAAAAAGGTACTAAAAGGTACTTACTCAATGGTGACCGCCCTGATGCTCACGCCGACGACCCTGGGAGGCGCTTTGAGGACCTCTGGATCGAGCACCAGAATCAGAAGACTAAAAAAAAAAAATTATGTGCTTGGATGTAGTCTTATGTGTTGTGTGTACTGTGATGTCTGATGATCTGTTTTTGTGTTGTGTGTACTGTGATGTCTGTGGTCGTGTGGTTCTGCGATGCATGTAAACTTACCATTTGTGAGTCCGCTCCGGGTCTCTCTCCACCCCGTTCATCTCCTTCTGGAAGCACCTCTGATGCTTCAGCTTCCTGTTATACCAAAACGATATATTAATAATTATATATATATAACGTGAACATCACAAAAAAGAAAACAAACAAACATTTACCTCACAGCGCTGATGACGCAGGGGAGGGCTCCCAGAAGAAGATATGGCTGGCTACGGCTGGCTGCTGGCAGGCTGTGGCTGGCTGTGGCTGTGGCTGTGGCTGGCTGTGGCTGTGGCTGTGGCTGGCTGGCTGTGGCTGGCTGTGGCTGTGGCTGTGGCTGGCTGGCTGTGGCTGACTGGCCTGGGGCAGGTTCAGCTCTGGCGGCAGGTCTGTGTCTTGCTGGCTGGATGGTAAATGGATGAGTGAAGGCCTACCTGTCAGGCTTGATATCTGTTTCCTAATTGGGGGCTGGTCAATTTTATCGGAGCATGCTCATTTGAAAAAAATGGAATCCGGCGCCGGAATCTGTCATTTGCCGGATCTGGCGCCCATAGGCTTCCATTCTAGCAAAAAGCTGGAAGTGCTGTGCGTTTTTTTGCCGCAGACTAAAAACGTAACTTTGCATGTTTTTTCCAGACACCGGACAAACACTTTTCGCCAAATCCGGTGAAAAACGGACGAAACGTGAGGCCATATGGCGCAATCCGGTGCTAATACAAGACTATGAGAAAAAACGGATACGGCGGCATCATTCGCCAGTTCCGTTTTTTTTCAAAAATTGAGCCTGATGGCAAAAACCTGATGTGTGAAAGCTGCCTTAGAGAACACGAATGCAAAATAGGCCGCCAGAGCCCACATCTTTTCCGGCACATGTCAGCTGTTTTGAACAGCTGACATGTGCAGCCAACAGCTGCGGGAGGAATCACGATCCTCCCGCGGCTGTTAACCCGTTAAATGCAGCTGCCAAACTCTGTGTGGCGTATGGCAATATCGCATGTAATCTGAATTATCCAGACTTATTATTTCTGTAGGCCCAGGGACATGAGCTCGAGTACATGTTAGAATGACTGGTGAACCTTATTGTCCCTGGATTATTGATCACTGGCTGCAGGGCCGGCTCCAGGTTTTTGAGGGCCCTGGGCGAAAGAGTCTCAGTGGGCCCCCTCCCCCCCCCTTTAACACATACCACGTTTCATGATGCACAGATACAGCAGAGAAATATAGGTATAGTACAATGCCAGATTTCACTTCTTACATGAGTGAAAGCTATTGTAAATTCTGCAGTGTATATATACAGAACAGGAGGAGCGGTACTGTGCAGTGTATATATACAGGAGGAGCGGTACTGTGCAGTGTATATATACAGGAGGAGTGGTACTGTGCAGTGTATATATACAGGAGGAGTGGTACTGTGCAGTGTATATATACAGGAGGAGTGGTACTGTGCAGTGTATATATACAGGAGGAGTGGTACTGTGCAGTGTATATATACAGGAGGAGTGGTACTGTGCAGTGTATATATACAGGAGGAGTGGTACTGTGCAGTGTATATATACAGGAGGAGTGGTACTGTGCAGTGAATATATACAGGAGGAGTGGTACTGTGCAGTGTATATATACAGGACAGGAGGAGTGGTACTGTGCAGTGTATATATACAGGACAGGAGGAGTGGTACTGTGCAGTGTATATACAGGAGGAGTGGTACTGTGCAGTGTATATATACAGGAGGAGTGGTACTGTGCAGTGTATATATACAGGAGGAGCGGTACTGTGCAGTGTATGTATACAGGAGGAGTGGTACTGTGCAGTGTATGTATACAGGAGGAGTGGTACTGTGCAGTGTATATATACAGGAGGAGCGGTACTGTGCAGTGTATATATACAGGAGGAGCGGTACTGTGCAGTGTATATATACAGGAGGAGCGGTACTGTGCAGTGTATGTATACAGGAGGAGTGGTACTGTGCAGTGTATGTATACAGGAGGAGTGGTACTGTGCAGTGTATATATACAGGAGGAGCGGTACTGTGCAGTGTATGTATACAGGAGGAGTGGTACTGTGCAGTGTATGTATACAGGAGGAGTGGTACTGTGCAGTGTATATATACAGGAGGAGCGGTACTGTGCAGTGTATATATACAGGAGGAGCGGTACTGTGCAGTGTATATATACAGGAGGAGCGGTACTGTGCAGTGTATATATACAGGAGGAGTGGTACTGTGCAGTGTATATATACAGGAGGAGTGGTACTGTGCAGTGTATATATACAGGAGGAGTGGTACTGTGCAGTGTATATTTACAGGAGGAGCGGTACTGTGCAGTGTATATATACAGGAGGAGTGGTACTGTGCAGTGTATATATACAGGAGGAGTGGTACTGTGCAGTGTATATATACAGGAGGAGCGGTACTGTGCAGTGTATATATACAGGAGGAGTGGTACTGTGCAGTGTATATATACAGGAGGAGTGGTACTGTGCAGTGTATATATACAGGACAGGAGGAGCGGTACTGTGCAGTGTATATACAGGTCCTTCTCAAAAAATTAGCATATAGTGTTAAATTTCATTATTTACCATAATGTAATGATTACAATTAAACTTTCATATATTATAGATTCATTATCCACCAACTGAAATTTGTCAGGTCTTTTATTGTTTTAATACTGATGATTTTGGCCTACAACTCCTGATAACCCAAAAAACCTGTCTCAATAAATTAGCATATTTCACCCGTCCAATCAAATAAAAGTGTTTTTTAATAACAAACAAAAAAACCATCAAATAATAATGTTCAGTTATGCACTCAATACTTGGTCGGGAATCCTTTGGCAGAAATGACTGCTTCAATGCGGCGTGGCATGGAGGCAATCAGCCTGTGACACTGCTGAGATGTTATGGAGGCCCAGGATGCTTCAATAGCGGCCTTAAGCTCATCCAGAGTGTTGGGTCTTGCGTCTCTCAACTTTCTCTTCACAATATCCCACAGATTCTCTATGGGGTTCAGGTCAGGAGAGTTGGCAGGCCAATTGAGCACAGTAATACCATGGTCAGTAAACCATTTACCAGTGGTTTTGGCACTGTGAGCAGGTGCCAGGAAGCATGAAGTGCTCCAAAATCTCGATAGCTAGCTGCATTGACCCTGCCCTTGATGAAACACAGTGGACCAACACCAGCAGCTGACATGGCACCCCACACCATCACTGACTGTGGGTACTTGACACTGGACTTCAGGCATTTTGGCATTTCCTTCTCCCCAGTCTTCCTCCAGACTCTGGCACCTTGATTTCCGAATGACATGCAAAATTTGCTTTTATCAGAAAAAAGTACTTGGGACCACTTAGCAACAGTCCAGTGCTGCTTCTCTGTAGCCCAGGTCAGGCGCTTCTGCCGCTGTTTACCTGGGGAATGCGGCACCTGTAGCCCATTTCCTGCACACGCCTGTGCACGGTGGCTCTGGATGTTTCCACACCAGACTCAGTCCACTGCTTCCTCAGGTTCCCCAAGGTCTGGAATCGGTCCTTCTCCACAATCTTCCTCAGGGTCCGGTCACCTCTTCTCGTTGTACAGCGTTTTCTGCCACATTGTTTCCTTCCAACAGACTTACCATTGAGGTGCCTTGATACAGCACTCTGGGAACAGCCTATTTGTTGAGAAATTTCTTTCTGGGTCTTACCCTCTTGCTTGAGGGTGTCAATGATGGCCTTCTTGACATCTGTCAGGTCGCTAGTCTTACCCATGATGGGGGTTTTGAGTAATGAACCAGGCAGGGAGTTTTTAAAAGCCTCAGGTATCTTTTGCATGTGTTTAGAGTTAATTAGTTGATTCAGAAGATTAGGGTAATAGGTCGTTTAGAGAACCTTTTCTTGATATGCTAATTTATTGAGACAGGTTTTTTGGGTTATCAGGAGTTGTAGGCCAAAATCATCAGTATTAAAACAATAAAAGACCTGACAAATTTCAGTTGGTGGATAATGAATCTATAATATATGAAAGTTTAATTGTAATCATTACATTATGGTAAATAATGAAATTTAACACTATATGCTAATTTTTTGAGAAGGACCTGTATACAGGAGGAGCGGTACTGTGCAGTGTATATATACAGGAGGAGTGGTACTGTGCAGTGTATATATACAGGAGGAGTGGTACTGTGCAGTGTATATATACAGGAGGAGCGGTACTGTGCAGTGTATATATACAGGAGGAGTGGTACTGTGCAGTGTATATATACAGGAGGAGTGGTACTGTGCAGTGTATATATACAGGACAGGAGGAGCGGTACTGTGCAGTGTATATATACAGGAGGAGCGGTACTGTGCAGTGTATATATACAGGAGGAGTGGTACTGTGCAGTGTATATATACAGGAGGAGTGGTACTGTGCAGTGTATATATACAGGAGGAGTGGTACTGTGCAGTGTATATATACAGGAGGAGCGGTACTGTGCAGTGTATATATACAGGAGGAGTGGTACTGTGCAGTGTATATATACAGGAGGAGTGGTACTGTGCAGTGTATATATACAGGAGGAGCGGTACTGTGCAGTGTATATATACAGGAGGAGTGGTACTGTGCAGTGTATATATACAGGAGGAGTGGTACTGTGCAGTGTATATATACAGGACAGGAGGAGCGGTACTGTGCAGTGTATATATACAGGAGGAGCGGTACTGTGCAGTGTATATATACAGGAGGAGTGGTACTGTGCAGTGTATATATACAGGAGGAGTGGTACTGTGCAGTGTATATATACAGGACAGGAGTGGTACTGTGCAGTGTATATATACAGGAGGAGTGGTACTGTGCAGTGTATATATACAGGAGGAGCGGTACTGTGCAGTGTATATATACAGGAGGAGTGGTACTGTGCAGTGTATATATACAGGAGGAGCGGTACTGTGCAGTGTATATATACAGGAGGAGTGGTACTGTGCAGTGTATATATACAGGAGGAGTGGTACTGTGGAGTGTATATATACAGGAGGAGTGGTACTGTGCAGTGTATATATACAGGAGGAGCGGTACTGTGCAGTGTATATATACAGGAGGAGTGGTACTGTGCAGTGTATATATACAGGAGGAGTGGTACTGTGCAGTGTATATATACAGGAGGAGTGGTACTGTGCAGTGTATATATACAGGAGGAGTGGTACTGTGCAGTGTATATATACAGGAGGAGTGGTACTGTGCAGTGTATATATACAGGAGGAGTGGTACTGTGCAGTGTATATATACAGGAGGAGTGGTACCGTGCAGTGTATATATATACAGGAGGAGTGGTACTGTGCAGTGTATATATACAGGAGGAGCGGTACTGTGCAGTGTATATATACAGGACAGGAGGAGCGGTACTGTACAGTGTATATATACAGGGCAGGAGGATTGGTACCATGCAGTGTATATATACAGGAGGAGTGGTACTGTGCAGTGTATATATACAGGACAGGAGGAGTGTTACTATGCAGTGTATATATACAGGACAGGAGGAGTGGTACTGTGCAGTGTATATATACAGGAGGAGTGGTACTGTGCAGTGTATATATACAGGAGGAGTGGTACTGTGCAGTGTATATATACAGTAGGAGTGGTACTGTGCAGTGTATATATACAGGACAGGAGGAGTGGTACTGTACAGTGTATATATACAGGAGGAGTGGTACTGTGCAGTGTATATATACAGGACAGGAGGAGTGGTACTGTACAGTGTATATATACAGGAGGAGTGGTACTGTGCAGTGTATATATACAGGAGGAGTGGTACTGTGCAGTGTATATATACAGGACAGGAGGAGTGGTACTGTGCAGTGTATATATACAGGAGGAGTGGTACTGTGCAGTGTATATATACAGGACAGGAGGAGTGGTACTGTACAGTGTATATATACAGGAGGAGTGGTACTGTGCAGTGTATATATACAGGAGGAGTGGTACTGTGCAGTGTATGTATACAGGAGGAGTGGTACTGTGCAGTGTATATATACAGGAGGAGTGGTACTGTGCAGTGTATGTATACAGGAGGAGTGGTACTGTGCAGTGTATATATACAGGAGGAGTGGTACTGTGCAGTGTATATACTTCAACAGCCGCCCAGCCCAGGCCCCCAGCACCTGTCCTGTATATATATTATATACACTGTATCTATACAGGCTGTGCTGGGCGGCTGCTGTAGTATCTAATATATATATATATATCAGCTGCAGCCGCCCAGCCCATGGCCGCCCCAGGTCACCCAGTCCCAGACTGTCAGAACATACAACGATGTAGCATTGCACTCACTCAGGTGCTGGTAGGAGCTCCATCTCCTCTGATAAGTTCAGCAGTGCACACAGCCAGGAGATTCAGAGCAGGAGAACTCTCCGCCCACAATGTCACGCTGGCTGTGTCCAGTTAACCCCTATGTGTGCCTGGCCCTGCACTGACAGTGAGAAGATGCTTGTGCCAGCGCAAATTGAAAGGGTAGAAAGAGTTAAAGCAGCCAGATGGCTCTATGACTGTGTGAGTGGGCCCCCCTGTCTCGTCAGGGCCCCGGCACTTGCCCTGGTAGGCCGGGTGCTGCCGCCGGCCCTGACTGGCTGCCATTTGTTGACTGGCTGCTGATTAGTTATGGTATCTGTCCTTGTATTGTTCTACTATCTTCAGGAAATAAAGGCGCAATGTGTGAATGTTTGACAATATGTTGATGACCCATTGTTGTTCTGCAATATGAAGGACAATCTATGCATGTTGTTTGCACACTCCAGTAGTGAGGGATGGCCTCCTTCCACCTTCCCCCAAGCCTGTGGTGGAATGACTGAATGCCCGGTGGTGGGCGCTTATAGCGAGTCAGAAATTCTGCTACATACAGGCGATGATCAGATATGTAGCATATGCGATCGGGTTATGGCTGCTTCTAGTCTCCCATAGAGACTATTGAAGCATGACAAAAGTAAAAACAAAATGTTTTAAAAATATAAATGTTCAAATCACCCCCCTTTTCCCCCATTAAAAATAAAACAATAAAAAAATCAAACCTACACATATTTAGTATCACCGCGTTCAGAATCACCTGATCTGTCAATATAAAAATAGAATTAACCCGACTGCTAATTGGCGTAATGAGAAAAAAAAGTCAAAACACCAGAATAACCTTTTTTTGGTTGCCGCAACATTGCATTAAAATGCAATAACAGGTGATCAAAAGATCGTATCTACACCAAAATGGTGTCATTAAAAACATTAGCTCGGCGCGCAAAAAATAAGCCCTCACCCAACCCGAGATCACTAAAAAAAGAGACACTACGGCTATCGGAAAATGGAGCAATTTTTTTTTAACAAACTTTGGAATTTTTTTTCACCATTTAGATAAAAAAAGAACCTAGACGTGATTGGTGTCTATGAACTCGTAATGACCAGGAGAATCATAATAGCTGGTCAGTTTTAGCATTTAGTGAACCTAGCAAAAAAGCCAAACAAAAAACAAGTGTGGGATTGCACTTTTTTTGCAGTTTCACCGCACTTTGATTCTTTTTCCCGTTTTCCAGTACATTATATGGTAAAACCAATTATGTCGTTCTAAAGTACAACTCTTCCTGCAAATAAACAAGCCCTCACATGGCCACTTTGACAAAAAAAAATGCGAAAACAAAAATACCTCGGTTCATGAAGGGGTTATTATTATACGTTTCCTTTTTTTCCTTTTTAACAAGTGATTAAGTTCTGTGTTCATCCATCCTGGTCTCTTTAAATGCTTGCAATTCTTAGATCATCCGGCCATTGGACCTTTCCTACCCTTTCTGAAGTCCAACCTTAAAGTCTGAGTCGTCACTAGTCTTCCTCCTCTTGTAATCCAAAATTCAAGGATAGCATGATCGCTGCCTCCTAAATTCACTGCCACCTTTCCTTCCTCAACCATTTCCTCCCTGTTGGCAAAAAATAGGTCCAAGATGGCAGATCCTATTGTTCTCTCTTCTATACAAAATGCCTACAACAATGTCCTTTCTGTTCTTCTCTCCTTGCTTTCTTACCCAAACAGTTTCTACAGAGCTAAAATTCTCTAAATAACATAAAAACTATCTTTCTGGCCTAACAGAAAAAAAGCAAAAGAAATGGCACAGTCCATGTTGCTGCAGTCAGGAAAAAAAGGTCCAATTTTCTGTTTTTTTTTAACACACAGCTCTGGAGTTCACATCTCCAGACACACCCAACACTTATGAGTCAGAAGGCTGTTATAACGACCCGGTCAGCGGGTGACCAGGCTCCCTCTGACCGCAGGCATTCCTCTGTTTCCCGCAATCTTTCTTACCTTGTCCGCGCTCCCGCGATGTTCCCTCGGGCTGTGGTGTCTTCCCGACGTGTCACCTCCGCCTCCTTACTTCTAGGTGGCAGGGGAGCGAGCGTGTCACGATATTGTAAAAATGTCATATTGTGAGTTTAGTTTCTGAAGGTTACATGGCTTTCCAGACATGCTGTGAGCCATTCTGACCCCCCCCCCCTTCTCTCTCTGCCTGCTGCTTGTGTGTGTGTGAATCCTAAACCCCTCCCTGAAGAGTTTTTATGGTTCTATGCTGCAGGCAGAGCAGTCTCCCTAAATCCACTCATTCGCCTCCCACATGGTACTAGTTGAAACTGGTGTAGCCACCATGAGATTCTTTGTTCTATTAAAGTGACATATTCTGGCACCGATCTGGGCTAGAGATATAAGAATTGTATATTCCGGATGTCCATTGATAGATCTAACACTTGCTGAAACCGCTAGCAGCTAAACACAACGAGTGCAAAGCGCTGATTTCTCCTTAAGAGGTTCATATAAGAACATCGTGTGTTATGACCCCAATGGCGAGGGTCTCAGAGGAACGTGGAAGTCTGCAGAATACAAAAATCCAGCTCATAGGGCAGTGGTAACTGGGTTGACCATATATCTACTCCTAACGCCAACACTAGAAGTAGCCGGGGATCATTCCTACGTTGATTCTAGATGACACGCGCCAGCCGGAGAATCTAGCTACCCCTAGTAGAGGAAAACAAAGACCTTTCTTGCCTCCAGAGAAGGGGACCCCAAAGCTGGATAGAAGCCCCCCACAAATAATGACGGTGAGGTAAGAGGAAATGACAAACACAGAAATGAACCAGGTTTAGCACAGAGAGGCCCGCTTACTGATAGCAGAATAAAGAAAGGTAACTTATATGGTCAACAAAAACCCTATCAAAATCCACACTGGAAATTCAAGAACCCCCGAACCGTCTAACGGTCCGGGGGGAGAACACCAGTCCCCTAGAGCTTCCAGCAAAGGTCAGGATATAGATTTGGAACAAGCTGGACAAAAATACAAAACCAAAACAAATAGCAAAAAGCAAAAGGCAGACTTAGCTGATATAACTGGAACCAGGATCAGTAGACAAGAGCACAGCAGACTAGCTCTGATAACTACGTTGCCAGGCATTGAACTGAAGGTCCAGGGAGCTTATATAGCAACACCCCTAACTAACGACCCAGGTGCGGATAAAAGGAATAACAGAAAAACCAGAGTCAAAAAACTAGTAACCACTAGAGGGAGCAAAAAGCAAATTCACAACAATCGTGCTTACACTTAAAAGAATCACCCCAACGTGGTGCACCTCGGGGACCTGGTGTATTTTGTATACAAGATTCATACAGCGAGATACGTTTAAAAATAGTTTTCATATTCTAAGTAAAGGGGAAGTGTCAGCCTCTAAGTGATGTCACCACAGGGGGAGTGCCTGGGTTTTAGGCTAAGAAACAAGTAGTGAAGCGAGCAGTCTTCTGAAGTCTTTTTGTCCCGGGTCCAGCTGCTCTATAGATGTGACATGCATTTTGATGTATCTCCTGTCCGCATGGGCGTAAACAGGAGATGAAATGATCTGAACGCTATGTGTTTTTTCAATTTTAATCCTTCTTTTATTTGTAATTGTAATGTACACATGATTTTGTCTTCTTTATAATATCTTGTTTATACCTTGTAAACACTGCCTACCTTTTTTTGGAGTAAAATATAAAATTACTAGCTTGTCTCTCCATGCTCTGAACGAACTGTCGCATCCTCTGAAGTGAATTACGCTACTGATTGGGTTGGCTCCGGACCCGTCAATACTTTGAAAATCGGAGCTGGTGTCAGCATACTTTGTTCTGTGCGTTTGGGAAGCTTTGTTGTGATGGCGGCGTTGATAATTATTGTTCCCGCCTGAGTGGGAGTAGTTATATCACCCTTGCTGCTGCAAGCCAATAGCCAGTACATAGCAGGCAGCCTTTCTGGCGACTAATTACCCTAGGTGCAGTACCCTGACTGACCTGAGGGTAAGGGGGCGCCAGAGAGCTGCAAGTTCCAAACCGGAACTGGGAAGCGGGATATAGATAAATCCCCTTCAGAAGGAACCAGGGGCAACCAAACAACCCCGGTTTTTGATAAATTGGTGTGAGTGGTGGGGAGGATAAAGGTATCTTCCCCGTGAACCATGACATAGTGGTGGGATCCCTGATATATCCAGTAGGGTCCGTGACATATCAGTGGCAGCACGGTGGGATCCGTGACAACGCACGGCTGTCAAATGATTTAAAGGACCTGTGCTTCCTTTTTCCTGTAATCACCTCTCAGGCAATCACTGAGAGGCCTGTCTATACTTAAGGTCCTCACTTCCTTTCGGAGGTGCCTGGGCAACTTTGTGTTTTGTTCTATGTTGCTGTTCTCAGGTCCCAGACAAGCGCCTGCTTGTCCTTCCTTGTCTTTCTTTTTACTAATAGCCAGTGTTTTCCTCTATTGGCAGGGCTCTGCCTACCTTCCATCTACCTGCGGACTCTGACAGTACCCTCTGGATCTTCGCGTTCACCTTCTCCTGCTCCCTGGATCTCTATCTCACCTCCTCTCAGTTCTACTGTTCCTCTTGGGTCTGATTCTCTGGTCTTGGAGCTGTTGCACTTGAGCCTCCCTAGTTGTTCCAGGTTAATGCCTGTTATAAGTGTTAGCTCGCCAGAGCTCCCTCGGGGGAATTCGGTGTTTCCGTCTAGAGGCTTCATCCTTGTAGGCTCTCCTGTCTAAGAGACTAAATAAATCCTTGCAATTCATCTGACGTCCTTGTCTGTGTGGTTCCTTGGGTTCAGCTTCCACAGCATCCTCTGTGGTCAAGTGGATTCACTAACCTCGCTCCACCTGTCTTGGCGTGACAGGTTTTGCCCAGGCCATAGATCCCGCTGATACCCAACTCTCCACCCAAAGGGAACTAACCAGTCAAAGTCAGGACCAATTGGTGACTTTCATGCAGACTCTGGATACTCGCCGCAGTTCTCTTCAGGCTGCCGAACCCACCAATGCTACACAACTTGCGGATCTGCATCAGGAACTTGGCCAGCAACGTGAGATGCAAACTCGGATGTTTAATTACTTGTCTTCTGTGGATGAACGCCTAACTAGCATGGAAAGGGCGCCCGCTCCTTCTGTACCTGTACCAGTGCTTGATCCAGTGGTTGCCGCAGCATCTGGTCCTTCTCCTTGTCTCTGCAAACCCACTCGGCACTCTGGTGATCCAAGTTGTGCAGGGGGTTTCTTAACCTGTGTCAGCTGCATTTTCGGTTGTTGCCCCATCAGTATTCAATGGATGTAGCTAAAGTGGCGTTCCTTGCCTCCCACTTGGAGGGAGAGGCCAAGGCGTGGTTTAATTCCTTACTGGAGCGGAACGATCCTGTTGTGTCCCGTCTCCAAAATTTCCTGGACACCTTCCGCAAGATCTTTGATGAACCAGGACGAGTGTCGTCGTTGATGGAAGCTCTCTTCAATCTACAACAAGGTTCTCTCTCGGTTGGTCAGTATGCCATCCAGTTCCGTACTCTGGCTTCTGAGTTACAGTGGTCCGATGAACCCTAGATTGGAGTCTTCCAACGGGGGTTATCTGTGAGACTTAAGGATGAATTGGTGGTTTGGGATCTTCCCGATACCCTGGATGGCTTCATCTCTCTCGCCATCCGAATCGATCTCCGCCTTCAGGAATGGACCAAGGAGAGAGCCCATGAGAGATGATTTCCACGTTTAGCACCATCTTTCCAAAGAACGCTTATCTCTTCTGATCCAGCCCCAACCTCAGTTCCTGAGCCTATGGAGGTTGACCGCATCAAGATGGGTGAACGAGAACGTGAGGAAAGGTTTGCCAAGAGGCTGTGTCTATACTGTGGGAGTGCTACTAATTTTCACCGTCGATGATCCAAGAGGCCGAAAAACATCTCCGTGTTCGTCCGGAAATCCTCTCCCCCAGCTGGTGCGGGGTTCTTCTTTGTGAAAAAGAAGGATGGGTCTTTGCGTCCATGCATCGACTATCGAGGTCTCAATGCTATCACGGTGAAGAATAAGTATCCTCTGCCTCTTATTCCAGAGCTCTTCGATCACCTTCATGGATCTAGGACCTTCACCAAATTGGACCTCCGAGGAGCCTACAATCTCATGAGGATTAGTTCCAGGGACAAGTGGAATACCGCCTTCAACACTCGTGACGGTTACTACGAATACTGGGTAGTGCCTTTCGGGTTAAGTAATGCGCCTGTGGTATTTCAGGAGTTCATCAATGACCTCTTCCGTAACCTTCTCTACGTCTGTGTAGTTGTATATTTGGATGATATCCTAGTGTTTTCTCCAGACCTTCCTACTCATAGAAGAAACGTCTGCCAGGTGCTCCAACGGTTGAGAGAGAATCGTTTGCATGCCAAATTTGAGAAGTGCCACTTTGAGCGGAGCTCTCTACCCATCCTGGTTTACATAATCTCTGACACGAGTCTCAAAATAGATCCTAAGAAGGTGTCTGCTGTTCCCAAGTGGCCATGTCCTGTGGGAATCAAGGCTATTCTGCGATTCCTAGAGTTCACCAATTACTACTGACAGTTTATCCCGCACTTCTCGGATCTGACCAAACTTCTCACCGCCCTGACTCGAAAGGGATCCAATCCTAAGGAGTAACCTCCAGAAGTGAAGTCTTCCTTTTTGTCTCTCAACAGGCCTTCTCTACTGCTCCCATTCTCCATAGGCCGATGGCCAATAAACAGTTCTTCGTGGAGGTGGACACTTCCTCTTCTGGAGCCAGAACCATACTCACACAGAAAATTCCTTCCGGGAGGATGGTGACCTGTGGGTTCTTCTCTAAGGTGTTCTTGCCCTGTGAACATAATTATTCTATTGGTGACAGGGAGTTGTTGGTCATCAAACTGGCCTTGGAGGAATTGCGTTACCTTCTGGAAGGTGCAGTTCATCCTGTTATTATCTACACCGATCATAAGAACTTGTCCTACCTTCAGTCGGCTCAGAGGCTCAACCCTCGTCAAGCTTGATGGTCATTATTCTTCGCCTGGTTCAACTTCCGCCTCCACTTCCGTTAGGCTGAGAACATCAAGGCTGATGCTTTATCCAGGTCTTTTATGACCAGTATGAAGACCTTCGCCATATCATTTATCCCTCTAAAACGATCACCATAGCACCTGTCCGGCTGTTGCAAACCACCTCCGGGTAAGACGTTCGTCCCTGTCTCGGACAGGAAACGTGTACCTATGTGGGGACATTCGTCTAGCCTTGCTGGTCATGAGGGGCTAAAGAGGACAATGCATCTGATTTCACTGCACAACTGGTGGCCAAAGATGCGTCTAGATGTCAGCGATTTTGTCTCTGCTTGTCCCTCATGTGCACGCAATAAGACCCCCAGGAGGCTCCCTACTGGCTGTCTTCTACCTCTCCCTGTACCGTCTGCTCCCTGGAGGCACGTCGCAATGGATTTTATCACTGATTTGCCGGTGTCTTCCGGTTGTACAGTGATATGGGTTGTGGTGGATCGGTTCTCCAAGATGGGCCACTTCATCCCTTTGTCTGGTCTACCCTCCACACCCAAGCTGGCGGAGTTGTTTGTTCAACATGTTTTTCGTCTTCATGGTTTACCGCTTCATATTGTGTCTGACAGGGGAGTGCAGTTCATGTCCCGGTTCTGGCGATCCTTTTGCAAGCAGCTGGATGTCTCTCTGGACTTCTCTTTGGCATATCGCCCGCAATCCAAAGGTCAGGTGGAACAGGTGAACCAGGTACTCACCAACTACATGCGTCATTTTGTCAACGTACATCACACTGACTGGGTTGCCTTGTTGCCATGGGCGGAGTTCTCTTACAACAACCATGATGGTGAGTCTTCTTCTAATTCTCAGTTCTTTGTGGTTTATGGGTGCCACCCTAGGACTCCGACTCCCTTGAACATTACTTCCAGTAATCCAGCAGCTGAGGATCTGGCTAGAGACTTCTCCAAGATCTGGTCCGAGACCAAGGTTTCTATGGAGCGGGCATCCATGCGGATGAAAGATCACACAGACAAGAGACGTCTAGATTCTCCTCCATTTCAACTTTAGGACAGGGTATGGCTCTCTTG
Organism: Ranitomeya variabilis; assembly: GCF_051348905.1. Classification (NCBI taxonomy): domain Eukaryota; kingdom Metazoa; phylum Chordata; class Amphibia; order Anura; family Dendrobatidae; genus Ranitomeya; species Ranitomeya variabilis. Next base: position 9,036,465 of record NC_135234.1, on the reverse strand, counting down.
TAGGCACATTCGCCTCAAGGTTCCCTCCTACAAATTTGCTCCTCAGTTTATCGGTCCATTTGAAGAGCTTCAGAAAATCAATGAGGTATGCTACCGGCTGAAATTGCCTCCCTCTTTGCAGATTCACAAGTCTTTTCATCTCTCTCTCCTTTAAATCCGTTGTCCTTCTATGCTGCTTCCGGGATCCTGGTATTCAGGGGCGTAACTACCGCGGTCGCAGGGGTCGCAATTGCGACGGGGCCCGCAGTGCCTAGGGGCCCCGACTCTGAGCTACAAAATGGGCCGCCGGCCCTTTAAATAAACCTTCTTTACAGGCCCTAGTGCGCGTGCACTCTCTCAGTGCACGCGCGATCACGGGTGGGACTGCACTTGTCCTGCAGCAGAGCCCCTCCACCCCAGAGAGCCGCACACCGTCCACAACTATGGCTGCAGCTGCTCTGTGCACGCAGGACCTGTGATGAGGTCACAGGAGGGGAGGAGTCGGAGTCACATGATCAAAGGCTTCCGTGTAGTGCAGGACAGTAGTGCAGTGCTGGTCGTCATCTTGCTGGAGGAGGGTAAGCTTTTGTGTGAGGTCAGGATGGGTTTGTGTGGATGTAGCAGAGCAGTGTGTGTATGAGGTGTACAGAGCGGAGCTGTGTGTGTATGAGGTGTACAAGGCAGAGCTGTGTGTGTATGAGGTGTACGGAGCGGAGCCGTGTGTGTATGAGGTGTACAAGGCAGAGCTGGGTGTGTATGAGGTGTACGGAGCGGAGCCGGGTGTGTATGAGGTGTACAAGGCAGAGCTGGGTGTGTATGAGGTGTACGGAGCGGAGCCGTGTGTGTATGAGGTGTACAAGGCGGAGCTGGGTGTGTATGAGGTGTACAAGGCAGAGCTGGGTGTGTATGAGGTGTACGGAGCGGAGCCGGGTGTGTATGAGGTGTACAAGGCGGAGCTGGGTGTGTATGAGGTGTACGGAGCGTAGCCGTGTGTGTACGAGGTGTACGGAGCGGAGCCGTGGGTGTATGAGGTGTGCAGAGCGGAGCCGTGTGTGTATGAGGTATACGGAGCGGAGCCGTGTGTGTACGAGGTGTACGGAGCGGAGCCGTGTGTGTATGAGGTGTGCAGAGCGGAGCCGTGTGTGTATGAGGTATACGGAGCGGAGCCCTGTGTGTACGAGGTGTACGGAGCGGAGCCGTGTGTGTATGAGGTGTGCAGAGCGGAGCCGTGTGTGTATGAGGTATACGGAGCGGAGCCGTGTGTGTACGAGGTGTACGGAGCGGAGCCGTGTGTGTATGAGGTGTGCAGAGCGGAGCCGTGTTTGTATGAGGTGTACAGAGCGGAGCCGTGTGTGTATGAGGTGTACGGAGCGGAGCCGTGTGTGTATGAGGTGTGCAGAGCGGAGCCGTGTGTGTATGAGGTATACGGAGCGGAGCCGTGTGTGTATGAGGTGTGCAGAGCGGAGCCGTGTGTGTATGAGGTGTACAGAGCGGAGCCGTGTGTGTATGAGGTATACGGAGCGGAGCCGTGTGTGTACGAGGTGTACGGAGCGGAGCTGGGTGTGTACAAGGTGTACGGAGCGGAGCTGGGTGTGTACAAGGTGTACGGAGCGGAGCTGGGTGTGTACAAGGTGTGCGGAGCGGAGCTGGGTGTGTACGAGGTGTACGGAGCAGAGCCGCGTGTATGAGGTGTACGGAGCGGAGCTGGGTGTGTACGAGGTGTACGGAGCGGAGCCGGGTGTGTATGAGGTGTACGGAGCAGAGCCGGGTGTGTACGAGGTGTACGGAGCGGAGCCGTGTGTGTACGAGGTGTACGGAGCGGAGCCGTGTGTGTACGAGGTGTATGGAGCGGAGCCGTGTGTGTATGAGGTGTGCAGAGCGGAGCCGTGTGTGTATGAGGTGTGCAGAGAGGAGCCGTGTGTGTATGAGGTGTGCAGAGCGGAGCCGTGTGTGTATGAGGTGTGCAGAGCGGAGCCGTGTGTGTATGAGGTGTGCAGAGCGGAGCATGTGTGTACGAGGTGTACGGAGCGGAGCCGTGTGTGTACGAGGTGTATGGAGCGGAGCCGTGTGTGTATGAGGTGTGCAGAGCGGAGCCGTGTGTGTATGAGGTATACGGAGCGGAGCCGTGTGTGTACGAGGTGTACGGAGCGGAGCTGGGTGTGTACAAGGTGTACGGAGCGGAGCTGGGTGTGTACAAGGTGTACGGAGCGGAGCTGGGTGTGTACAAGGTGTGCGGAGCGGAGCTGGGTGTGTACGAGGTGTACGGAGCAGAGCCGCGTGTATGAGGTGTACGGAGCGGAGCTGGGTGTGTACGAGGTGTACGGAGCGGAGCCGGGTGTGTATGAGGTGTACGGAGCAGAGCCGGGTGTGTACGAGGTGTACGGAGCGGAGCCGTGTGTGTACGAGGTGTACGGAGCGGAGCCGTGTGTGTACGAGGTATACGGAGCGGAGCCGTGTGCAAGGTGTACGGAGCGGAGCCGGGTGTGTAAGAGGTGTACGGAGGGGAGCCGCATGTGCAATGTGTACGGAGCTCAGCCGCATGTGTAGGAGTAACTATGTGTGGCCATTATACTGTAGGCAATATCATGTGTGGCCATTGTACAGTATGGAGCACTATGTGTGGCCATTGTACAGTATGGAGCACTATGTGTGGCCATTGTACAGTATGGACAGGGGCGTAACTACCGCGGTTGCAGTGGTCGCCATTGCAACCGGGCCCAGCAGGTCAGGGGCCCGGGGCCAGCAGGTCAGAGCAGGGCCGGACTGGCCATCGGGCACTTCTGGCAAATGCCAGAAGAGCCGGTGCCAGTCATGGGCCGCTCGATCCGCCTCCCCCCGCCGCCGACGACTCACCCCCCCTGCCGTCGCATTCAACTATACCGGCGTCTATGACGCCACGCCGGTACAGTTGAATGCAATGACGGAGGAGAGAGCGTCTACAGATGCTCCCTCTCCCATCATTCCGCGCTCTGCCTCTGACACTGCGGGTGCGCGATCCCGGGCAGACTGCAGCCGAGCCTGAGACCGGAGCAGGAAGCAACGCTGGCAAGAGGAAAGGTAAGGAGAGTGGGGGGGGGGGGGCGAGAGATGCGGGCTGTGCTGGATAGACCACTGTGCGGGCTGTGCTGGATAGACCACTGTGCGGGCTGTGCTGGATAGACCACTGTGCGGGCTGTGCTGGATAGACCACTGTGCGGGCTGTGCTGGATAGACCACTGTGCGGGCTGTGCTGGATAGACCACTGTGCGGGCTGTGCTGGATAGACCACTGTGCGGGCTGTGCTGGATAGACCACTGTGCGGGCTGTGCTGGATAGACCACTGTGCGGGCTGTGCTGGATAGACCACTGTGCGGGCTGTGCTGGATAGACCACTGTGCGGGCTGTGCTGGATAGACCACTGTGCGGGCTGTGCTGGATAGACCACTGTGCGGGCTGTGCTGGATAGACCACTGTGCGGGCTGTGCTGGATAGACCACTGTGCGGGCTGTGCTGGATAGACCACTGTGCGGGCTGTGCTGGATAGACCACTGTGCGGGCTGTGCTGGATAGACCACTGTGCGGGCTGTGCTGAATAGACCACTGTGCGGGCTGTGCTGGATAGACCACTGGGCGGGCTGTGCTGGATAGACCACTGGGCGGGCTGTGCTGGATAGACCACTGTGCAGGCTGTGCTGGATAGACCACTGTGCGGGCTGTGCTGGATAGACCACTGTGCGGGCTGTGCTGGATAGACCACTGGGCGGGCTGTGCTGGATAGACCACTGGGCGGGCTGTGCTGGATAGACCACTGGGCGGGCTGTGCTGGATAGACCACTGGGCGGGCTGTGCTGGATAGACCACTGGGCGGGCTGTGCTGGATAGACCACTGTGCGGGCTGTGCTGGATAGACCACTGTGCGGGCTGTGCTGGATAGACCACTGTGCGGGCTGTGCTGGCACCCAACACCATGTTGCAGTGCAGGAGATTCCTCCTGCACGGCAACAGTCCGAGGCGTATCTAGGGGAAGGGGGCAGCCGGGGCACGTGAGAGACAGGAAGCAGCTCCAGTCATCACGATGAGACAGCTTCTCAGTCTGTATTTTTCCCCCCTCATACATCTCATGTACGTCTGAATGAGATCGTATTTAAGAGAAAGCCAAAATAACCCCGGGACAGAAAGCGAGAGCAGGGGGGAGGTGCGGGACAGAGCCGCTTTAGTCAGGAGAAGCTGAGGAGCTGCAGCCGGTTTACATCAGCCACCCCTGTACCAGAGAGGAGATTGTGAGTTGTGTATATGAGCTGGTATCTCTGGTGTGTGTGTGTGATATCTGTAGTATGTGTGTGTGTGATATCTGTAGTGTGTGTGTGATAACTGTAGTATGTGTGTGTGTGATATCTGTAGTATGATGTGTGTGTGATATCTGTAGTATGTCTGTGTGTGTGTGATATCTGTAGTGTGTGTGTGATATTTGTAGTGTGTGTGTGATATCTGTAATATGATGTGTGTGATATCTGTAGTGTGTGTGTGTGTGTGTGTGTGTGTGAGATATCTGTAGTATGTGTGTGATATCTGTATGTGTGTGTGTGTGTGTGATATCTGTAGTGTGTGTGATATCTGTAGTGTGTGTGATATCTGTAGTGTGTGTGATATCTGTAGTGTGTGTGATATCTGTAGTGTGTGTGATATCTGTAGTGTGTGTGATAACTGATGTGTGTGTGATATCTGTAGTATGATGTGTGTGTGTGTGTGATATCTGTAGTGTGTGTGTGATATCTGTAGTATGTGTGTGTGTGAGGCAGCGGCGTAACTACCACGGTCGCAGCTGCAAGCGGCTCTGGCAGGTCAGGGGGCCGTGTGTCCCCTTCAGCCTGTCTCCCTTATGCTTGTGTCCCCATGTGCCTGTCTCCTATGTCCCCTTGTGCTTGTGTCAGTCTCCTTTGTCCCCTTGTGCTTGTGTCAGTCTCCTTTGCCCACTAGTCCCTGTGTGTCAGTCTCCCTTTCCCACTTGTCCCTGTGTGTCCCCTTGTGCTTGTATCCCTTGTCCCCTTGTGTCAGTCTCTTGCCCACTAGTCCCTGTGTGTCCCCTTGTGCCTGTCTCCCTTTTCCCCTTGTGCTTGTCCCTTATCCCCGTGTGTCTCCTTGTATCAGTCTCCATTGCCCACTAGTCCCCTTGTATCAGTCTCCCTTGCCCACTATTCCCCGTGTCAGTCTCCCTTGCCCACTAGTCCCTGTGTCCCCGTGTGCCAGTCTCCCTTGTCCACTAGTCCCCGTGTGCCCTTTGTGTCAGTCTCCCTTGCCCACTTGTCCCCGTGTGCCCCTTGTGTCAGTCTCCATTTTCCCCTTGTGTCAGTCTCCCTTGCCCACTAGTCCCCTTGTATCCTTCTCCCCTGCCTCCTAGCCCCCATGTGTCCCCTTGTGCCTGTCTTCCTTGCCCCCTTGTGCCCTCTCCCCACCATTTGCTCGTGTCTTTCTCACTGCCCCTGTATGGAGGGGCTGCATTATACTATGAGGGGGGCTGCATTGTATTCTACGGGGGTTACATTGAATTTTATGGCGGGGGGGGGGGGGGCCCATTTGGAAGTTCGCACCGGGGCCCATAACTTTGTAGTTACGCCACTGCTGGTATTCTTCCTTCTCCTATCTCTGGTGGTGATGTCTTCGAGGTCAAGGCTATACTTGATGTGAGACGGAGAGGGAACAAAACACTGTTTTTGGAAGGGTCTTGGTCCAGAGGAGCGGTCTTGGGAGTCAAGAGAGAATATTAATGCTCCTTGTCTCATGCATAGGTTCCTGGCTGGCTTGAACAGGAGGAGGTGTAAGGGAGAGGGTACTGAAACGACCCGTTTGGCAGGAGACCAGGCTCCGTCTGACCGCAGGCATTCCTCTGTTTCCCACAATCTTTCTTACCTTGTCTGTACTCCCGCGATGTTCAATAGGGTTGCGACATCTTCCCGACGTGTCTCCTCCACCTCCTCACTTCCGGGTGGCGGGGGAGCGAGCATATGACACGCGCGTGGCTGTCAAATGATTTAAAGGACCTGTGCTTCCTTTTTCCTGTAATCACCTCTCAGGCAATCACTGACAGGCCTGTCTATACTTAAGGTCCTCACTTCCTATGGGAGCTGCCTGGGCAACTTTGTGTTTTGTTCTATGTTGCTGTTCTTAGGTCCCAGACAAGTGCCTGCTTGCTCTGCCTTGTCTTGTTTTATACTAATATTCAGTGTATTCCTCTAGTGCCGGGTTCTGCCTACCTTCCATCTACCTGCGGACTCTGACTGTACCTTCTGGATCTTGTGGTTCACCTTCTCCAGCTGCCTGGATCTCTCCCTCACCTCCTTTCAGTTCTACTGTTCCTCCTGGGTCTGATCCTTTGGTCTTGGAGCTGTTGCACTTGAGCCTCCCTCATTATTCCGGGTCAATCCCTGTTATAGGGGTTCGCTCGCCGGAGATCCCTCGGGGGAATTCGGTGTTTCGATCCAGAGGGTTCTCCCTTGTAGGCTCTCCTGTCTAAGAGTCTAAATAAAGCCTTGCAATTCATCTGACGTCCTTGTCTGGGTGGTTCCTTAGGTTAAGCTTCCACAGTATCCTCTGTGGTCAAGTGGATTCACTAACCTTGCTCCGCCTATCTTGGCGTGACAGCTGTGTGCTCATATTCTGGACTCCACCCTGGGGTGGAGATATGGTGAACAGCCTCCCACCTGCTCTACAGCTGATCACTCAATCTAGCCCTAAACATGTCCGATTAACCCCTCTCAGCACTTAGTGTGCTAGAGCGATTTGGACGACAGAGAAGCCCCCGGTGGTGGATGTGGGGGGGCACATACTTTCTCCATATTAATGTCTATGGATGTAGATGAGGACAGAGAAGCCCCCGGTGGTGGATGTGGGGGGGCACATACTATTCTCCATATTAATGTCTATGGATGTAGATGAGGACAGAGAAGCCCCCGGTGGTGGATGTGGGGGGGCACATACTATTCTCCATATTAATGTCTATGGATGTAGATGAGGACACAGAAGCCCCCGGAGGTGGATGTGGGGGGCACATAATTTCCTCCATATTAATGTTTATGGATGTACAGTAGATGAGGACAGAGAAGCCCCCGTAGGTGAATGTGGGGGGGGGGGCACATACTTTTCTCCATATTAATGTCTATGGATGTAGATAGAGGGCGGAGAAGCCCCCGGAGGAGGATGTGGGGGGCACATACTTTTCTCCATAAAGTTTATGTCAGTGACTGATGTCACTTAGACATTATGTGTTTGACATTAGATTGTGACGATGGGAGTAGTGATACATTGTGTACTCCTGTGGCAGGGATGATGGGAGTAGTGATACATTGTGTACTCCTGCGGCAGGGATGATGATGGGAGTAGTGATACATTGTGTGCTCCTGCAGCAGGGATGATGGGAGTAGTGATACATTGTGTGCTCCTGCAGCAGAGATGATGGGAGTAGTGATACATTGTGTGCTCCTGGGCAGGGATGATGGGAGTAGTGATACATTGTGTGCTCCTGCGGCAGGGATGATGGGAGTAGTGATACATTGTGTGCTCCTACAGCAGGGATGATGGGAGTAGTGATACATTGTGTGCTCCTCCAGCAGGGATGATGGGAGTAGTGATACATTGTGTGCTCCTGCGGCAGGGATGATGGGAGTAGTGATACATTGTGTGCTCCTGCGGCAGGGATGATGGGAGTAGTGTTACATTGTGTGCTCCTGCGGCAGGGATGATGGGAGCAGTGATACATTGTGTGCTCCTGCGGCAGGGATGATGGGAGCAGTGATACATTGTGTGCTCCTGCGGCAGGGATGATGGGAGCAGTGATACATTGTGTGCTCCTGCGGCAGGGATGATGGGAGCAGTGATACATTGTGTGCTCCTGCAGCAGAGATGATGGGAGTAGTAATAGATTTTGTGCTCCTGCGGCAGGGATGATGGGAGTAGTGATACATTGTGTGCTCCTGGGCAGGGATGATGGGAGTAGTGATACATTGTGTGCTCCTGCGGCAGGGATGATGGGAGTAGTGATACATTGTGTACTCCTGCAGCAGAGATGATGGGAGTAGTAATAGATTTTGTGCTCCTGCGGCAGGGATGATGGGAGTAGTGATACATTGTGTGCTCCTGGGCAGGGATGATGGGAGTAGTGATACATTGTGTGCTCCTGCGGCAGGGATGATGGGAGTAGTGATACATTGTGTGCTCCTGCAGCAGAGATGATGGGAGTAGTGATACATTGTGTGCTCCTGGGCAGGTATGATGGGAGTAGTGATACATTGTGTGCTCCAGCAGCAGAGATGATGGGAGTAGTGATACATTGTGTGCTCCTGCGGCAGGGATGATGGGAGTAGTGATACATTGTGTGCTCCTGCAGCAGAGATGATGGGAGTAGTGATACATTGTGTGCTCCTGGGCAGGGATGATGGGAGTAGTGATACATTGTGTGCTCCAGCAGCAGAGATGATGGGAGTAGTGATACATTGTGTGCTCCTGCAGCAGAGATGATGGGAGTAGTGATACATTGTGTGCTCCTGCGGCAGGGATGATGGGAGTAGTGATACATTGTGTGCTCCTGCAGCAGAGATGATGGGAGTAGTGATACATTGTGTGCTCCTGGGCAGGGATGATGGGAGTAGTGATACATTGTGTGCTCCAGCAGCAGAGATGATGGGAGTAGTGATACATTGTGTGCTCCTGCAGCAGAGATGATGGGAGTAGTGATACATTGTGTGCTCCTGTAACATATTTTCGGATTCTGTGTAGTAAATGATAAATGTAAATGATGTTGACAGTTTTCCCACAATGCACTGCTCTGGGAGCGACACTGTAGGGTCCCTGTGACTCTTTCATCGGACCCCCGGCCATCGCTCCCCGCGTCCCTCTCAGATTCCATCCTCTGACCTTCCCTACTTCAGAATCTGCAGGTCCTGCCCCCCGCGGCTCCGCGCATCCGCCCTCCGTCAGCCCTAATAATCAGGACCCTTCTTTTCTGACTGGGATGACAGAGGTCCTGGGTGCCGGACCCCCGCCCTGCTCATTCCAGGCTCAGTGTATAATTTATACCAGCGGCCGGGCCGTCGCCATCCCTGCGCCCACAGTGTGCCATGGCCCAGCGCCCCGGGTGCAGGAAGGAGAGGCCGCAGCTTGGGGCTCAAAGATGACAGAAGTCAGAACACAGCACAGGGCTGTCACCACAGGCCGGGGCCCCAGGATCTGGGGGGCCCATCGCCAGATTGCCCTCATTATAATGTTTTGTGTGCCGCCATCTGCAGCACTCATATCCTGGATAATACAGAATAGCAGCGCAGCTTCGGGGACGTGCTGTGCGATGATGTCATCAGCCGACGTATGCACCAACTGATGACATCATTGCACTGGCCACAAGGAGAAGTGGAGCCTCGGGGACTGGAGCAGAGCATGGGAGAAACGGGAGAGAGGGGAGTATGTGTATGGGACGTGTGGTGTGTTCATTCTGTATATAGGGGGCTATGTGAGGGCACGTACTGTACATTGGGGGCTATGTGAGGGCGCCTACTGTGCATAGGGGGCCAAGTCAGGGCTCGTACTGTACATAAGGGGCTATGTGAGGGCACGTACTGTACATAGGGGGCTAAATCAGGCCTCGTACTGTACATAGGGGGCTATGTGAGGGCTCGTACTGTACATAGGGGCTAAGTCAGGGTTCGTACTGTACATGGGCTATGTGAGGGCTCGTACTGCACATTGGGGGCTATGTGAGGGCTCATACTGTATATAGGGGCTATGTGAGGGCTTGTACTGTACATAGGGGCTAAGTCAGGGTTCGTACTGTACATAGGGGGCTATGTGAGGGCTCGTACTGTACATAGGGGGCAATGTGAGGGCTCATACCGTACACAGGGGGCTATGTGGGGATCATACTGTACATAGGGACTATGTGAGGGCTTGTACTGTATACAGGGCTATGTGAGGGCTCATACTGCATATAAGGGCTATGTGCAGGCTCGTACTGCATACAGGGGGCTATGTGGGGGCTCATCTTGCAGATAGGTAGTTATGGGGGTTCATACTGTATATAGGGGCTATGTGCAGGCTCGTTCTGCATACATGGGGCTATGTAGGGGCTCATCTTGCAGATAGGTAGTTATGTTGGGGTTCATACTGTATATAGTGGCTATGTGCAGGCTCATACTGTACATAGGGGGCTATGAGAGGGCTTGTACTGTACTTAGGGGGGCTATGTGAGGGCTTGTACTGTACATAGGGGGCTATGTGGGGGCTCGTCTTGCAGACAGGTAGTCATGTGAGGGCTCATACTGTATATAGGGGCTATGTGGGGCTCACGCTGTATATAGGGGCTATGTAGGGGCTCATACTGTATATAGGGGCTATGTGGGGGCTCATACTGAATATAAAGGCTATGTGGGGGCTCATTCTGTATATAGGGAGTTATAAGAGCTCAGTGCCACTGCTCCTTCTCCATCCCGTGGCCCGGACATACTCTGTAAGATGAGGGCCACGGGTGGAGCACTCTGCCGTGTGTCTGGGGCCGGTTGCCGGGCTGTGGATGATTCTGCTCCGTTAATTACTGTTTGTTGATCTTGCCATTAGCGTGGAGCACTTGTTTACTATGGGCAAGTGCCCACCTGTTCCTTTAAGCCCGTTGGGGTCAGAGGTCAGGATTAAACACTCTGTTTAGATGTCCCAACTGTTTCCAGACCGCGTCCATCCAGTTCTTACAGGGGGACACTTGTAGCCAACATACACGGAGCCCCCATCCCCAGCAGCGGCAGTGATGTACTGGCCCCTCCAGCTGTTTGATGAGTTCCCATGTTCCACATACTTTGTTCTTACAGGGGGCCGCTTCCTCCCCGGAGATGTCTGCACCATGGAAGCCCTAATTGTGCAATTATCAGTAGATGCGGGTGTCAGTGCGCACCTGCTGTCTGCGCCGTATCCCCCGGCATGTCCACCATATGAAGAACGATAAAGGTTGCACCGTGACTTACCAAGAAGGATTACTCTAGAACATTGAAATTGCATTACTGCCATAGAAAATGGGGAAAAAAGTGCTATATACTGTATATATGAAATATTCATCTGTCAAGTTAGATGTGGTTTTTTGGTTGGCACATGTTCACACTAGTTTGGATGTGCTGGTCTTTTCCACCACATCAGCTCATCTTCATGGATGACCCCATTTATGTCAGTGGCTTTTGGGTCAGGGGACACATACTTTGCTGCTCCAGACAGAGTGCCCATTTAGATCCTCTGATTCTGGCCCTTGATCGAGCACCGGCTCATAGGACACAAGTCTCCATCACTCAGCCATCCACATGGGTCAGAGCGATGTTACTGCAGTTGTCCTGCCCCGGGTCGCACCATGGTGTCGGAAGTACGTCCTGTGTACATGGAGCTATGTTACTGCAGTGGTCCTGCCCCGGGTCGCCCCATGGTCCTGTGTACATGGAGCGATGTTACTGCAGTTGCACCATGGTGTCAGAAGTACGTCCTGTGTACACAGAGCGATGCTACTGCAGTGGTCCTGCCCCAGGTCGCACCATGGTGTCAGCAGCACGTCCTGTGTACACGGAGCGATGTTACTGCAGTGGTCCTGCCCCAGGTTGCACCATGGTGTCGGCAGCATGTCCTGTGTACACGGAGCGATGTTACTGCAGTGGTCCTGCCCCGGGTCGCACCATGGTGTCAGCAGCACGTCCTGTGTACACAGAGCGATGCTACTGCAGTGGTCCTGCCCCAGGTTGCACCATGGTGTCGGCAGCATGTCCTGTGTACACGGAGCGATGTTACTGCAGTGGTCCTGCCCCGGGTCGCACCATGGTGTCGGAAGCACGTCCTGTGTACACGGAGCGATGTTACTGCAGTGGTCCTGCCCCGGGTTGCACCATGGTGTCGGCAGCACGTCCTGTGTACACAGAGCGATGCTACTGCAGTGGTCCTGCCCCAGGTCGCACCATGGTGTCAGCAGCACGTCCTGTGTACACAGAGCGATGTTACTGCAGTGGTCCTGCCCCGGGTCGCACCATGGTGTCGGCAGCACGTCCTGTGTACACGGAGCGATGTTACTGCAGTGGTCCTGCCCCGGGTCGCATCATGGTGTCGGCAGCACGTCCTGTGTACACAGAGCGATGTTACTGCAGTGGTCCTGCCCCGGGTCGCACCATGGTGTCAGCAGCACGTCCTGTGTACACAGAGCGATGTTACTGCAGTGGTCCTGCCCCGGGTTGCACCATGGTGTCGGCAGCACGTCCTGTGTACACGGAGCGATGCTACTGCAGTTGTCCTGCCCCGGGTTTCACCATGGTGTCGGCAGCACGTCCTGTGTACACGGAGCGATGCTACTGCAGTTGTCCTGCCCCGGGTCGCACCATGGTGTCAGCAGCATGTCCTGTGTACACGGAGCGATGTTACTGCAGTGGTCCTGCCCCGGGTCACATCATGGTGTCGGCAGCACGTCCTGTGTACACAGAGCAATGTTACTGCAGTGGTCCTGCCCCGGGTCGCATCATGGTGTCGGCAGCACGTCCTGTGTACACAGAGCGATGTTACTGCAGTGGTCCTGCCCCGGGTCACACCATGGTGTCAGCAGCACGTCCTGTGTACACAGAGCGATGTTACTGCAGTGGTCCTGCCCCGGGTCGCATCATGGTGTCGGCAGCACGTCCTGTGTACACGGAGTGATGTTACTGCAGTGGTCCTGCCCCTGGTCACATCATGGTGTCGGCAGCACGTCCTGTGTACACAGAGCGATGCTACTGCAGTGGTCCTTCCCCGGGTCGCACCATGGTGTCAGCAGCACGTCCTGTGTACACAGAGCGATGTTACTGCAGTGGTCCTGCCCCGGGTCGCACCATGGTGTCAGCAGCATGTCCTGTGTACACAGAGCGATGTTACTGCAGTGGTCCTGCCCCGGGTTGCACCATGGTGTCGGCAGCACGTCCTGTGTACACGGAGCGATGTTACTGCAGTGGTCCTGCCCCGGGTTGCACCATGGTGTCAGCAGCACGTCCTGTGTACACAGAGCGATGTTACTGCAGTGGTCCTGCCCCGGGTCGCACCATGGTGTCAGCAGCACGTCCTGTGTACACAGAGCGATGTTACTGCAGTGGTCCTGCCCCGGGTCGCACCATGGTGTCAGCAGCAGGTCCTGTGTACACAGAGCGATGTTACTGCAGTGGTCCTGCCCCGGGTTGCACCATGGTGTCGGCAGCACGTCCTGTGTACACGGAGCGATGTTACTGCAGTGGTCCTGCCCCGGGTTGCACCATGGTGTCAGCAGCACGTCCTGTGTACACAGAGCGATGTTACTGCAGTGGTCCTGCCCCGGGTCGCACCATGGTGTCAGCAGCATGTCCTGTGTACACAGAGCGATGTTACTGCAGTGGTCCTGCCCCAGGTCGAACCATGGTGTCAGCAGCACGTCCTGTGTACACAGAGCGATGTTACTGCAGTGGTCCTGCCCCGGGTCGCACCATGGTGTCAGCAGCATGTCCTGTGTACACAGAGCGATGTTACTGCAGTGGTCCTGCCCCGGGTCGAACCATGGTGTCAGCAGCACGTCCTGTGTACACAGAGCAATGCTACTGCAGTGGTCCTGCCCTGGGTCGCACCATGGTGTCGGCAGCACGTCCTGTGTACACGGAGCGATGTTACTGCAGTGGTCCTGCCCCGGGTTGCACCATGGTGTCAGCAGCACGTCCTGTGTACACAGAGCGATGTTACTGCAGTGGTCCTGCCCCGGGTTGCACCATGGTGTCGGCAGCACGTCCTGTGTACACGGAGCGATGTTACTGCAGTGGTCCTGCCCCGGGTTGCACCATGGTGTCAGCAGCACGTCCTGTGTACACAGAGCGATGTTACTGCAGTGGTCCTGCCCCGGGTCGCACCATGGTGTCAGCAGCACGTCCTGTGTACACAGAGCGATGTTACTGCAGTGGTCCTGCCCCGGGTCGCACCATGGTGTCAGCAGCAGGTCCTGTGTACACAGAGCGATGTTACTGCAGTGGTCCTGCCCCGGGTTGCACCATGGTGTCGGCAGCACGTCCTGTGTACACGGAGCGATGTTACTGCAGTGGTCCTGCCCCGGGTTGCACCATGGTGTCAGCAGCACGTCCTGTGTACACAGAGCGATGTTACTGCAGTGGTCCTGCCCCGGGTCGCACCATGGTGTCAGCAGCATGTCCTGTGTACACAGAGCGATGTTACTGCAGTGGTCCTGCCCCAGGTCGAACCATGGTGTCAGCAGCATGTCCTGTGTACACAGAGCGATGTTACTGCAGTGGTCCTGCCCCGGGTCGCACCATGGTGTCAGCAGCATGTCCTGTGTACACAGAGCGATGTTACTGCAGTGGTCCTGCCCCGGGTCGAACCATGGTGTCAGCAGCACGTCCTGTGTACACAGAGCAATGCTACTGCAGTGGTCCTGCCCTGGGTCGCACCATGGTGTCGGCAGCACGTCCTGTGTACACGGAGCGATGTTACTGCAGTGGTCCTGCCCCGGGTTGCACCATGGTGTCAGCAGCACGTCCTGTGTACACAGAGCGATGTTACTGCAGTGGTCCTGCCCCGGGTTGCACCATGGTGTCAGCAGCAAGTCCTGTGTACACAGAGCGAAGCTACTGCAGTGGTCCTGCCCCGAGCCGCGTCATGGTTTTGGCAGCACATCCTGTGTACACGGAGCAATGTTACTGCAGTTGTCCAGCCCCGGGTTGCACCATGGTGTCGGCAGCACGTCCTGTGTACACGGAGGGATGTTACTGCAGTTGTCCAGCCCCGGGTTGCACCATGGTGTCGGCAGCACGTCCTGTGTACACGGAGCGATGTTACTGCAGTTGTCCAGCCCCGGGTTGCACCATGGTGTCGGCAGCACGTCCTGTGTACACGGAGCGATGCTATTGCAGTGGTCCTGCCCCGAGCCTGGTCCCGGTCTGCTGCCATGTCTCCTGCTTGTGCACGCCGCACTTCCTGGCAGCACACCTACAGTGCACGCAATAGATGGGAGGCATTCAGTATCAGAGTATACCTGCAAGATGGCTCCCAAACAATGGCTGAGTCATCCCTTACGGAGAAGCAACAATATTAATGTGTAGGTGCTCCTACTATTAAGTTGTGATGTCCTGAACCTGATCCCCTGGTCCTTGTGCATCTAGCGTCCTGGGCCCACTCCCCTGGTCCGTGTGCAGCCAGTGGCCTGAACCTGCTTTCCTGGTTTGTGTGCGGCCGGCATCCTGAATCCACTTCCCTAGTCCGTGTGTTACCTTAACCCGCTCCCCTGGTCTGTGTGCAGCCAGTGTCCTGAACCCTCTCCCCTGGACTATGTGTGGCCACGGTCTGAACCTGGTCTGTGTGGGGTCAGCGTCCTAAACCTGCTGCCCTAGTATGTGTGTGACCAGTGTCCTGAACCTGCTCCCCTTGTCCATGTGGCCAGGTCTGAACCTGGTCCGTGTGCGACGGGAATCCTGAACCCTCACTAGACCTCCAGCAGCTTGGATTGTGGCCTCTCTACTCTTCCTCCAGACTCTGGGACCTTGGTTTCCAAGGTCTAGTGTGAAGTCTCCACAATCAGTGATGGTTTGGGGGCCATGTCATCTGCTGGTGTAGGTCCACTGTGTTTTATCAAGACCAAAGTCAGCGCAGCCGTCTACCAGGAAATTTTAGAGCACTTCATGCTTCCCTCTGCTGACAAGCTTTCTGGAGATGGAAATGTCATTCTCCAGCAGGACTTGGCTCCTGTCCACACTGCCAAAAGTACCAATACCTGGTGTAAAAACAACAGTATCACTGGGCTTGATTGGCAGCAAACTCGCCTGACCTTAACCCCATAGAGAATCTATGGGATATTGTCAAGAGGAAGATGAGACACCAGACCCCACAATGCAGACGAGCTGAAGGCTGCTATCAAAGCAACCTGGGCTTCCATAACCCCTCAGCAGCGCCACAGGCTGATCACCTCCATGCCACGCCGCATTGATGCAGTAACTGATGCAAAAGGAGCCCCGACCAAGTATTGAGTGCATTTACTGAACACACATTTCAGTAGGGAACATTTTGGATTTTCAAATCATTTTTTCAAGCTGGTGTTATAGAGTATTCTAATTTACTGAGATAGTGACTTTTGGGTTTTCATTGGCTGTAAGCCATAATCATCAACATTAACAGAAATAAACACATGAAATAGATCACTCTGTGTGTAATGACTCTATAGAATAGATGAGATTCACTTTTTGTATTGAAGAACTGAAATACACTGTGTTCCAAATTATTATGCAAATAATATTTCCTCCTATTTTCTCTAAATTACCTATCTGAATTGCAGTCATTGTTATTTTCCAGTCATCTACTATTCTAGTATAATCGCAATGTTTTGGAACAAACTGCCTATGAAATCAGTATCTTTTTAAAAAAAATAAACACTCAAAACGCATGTTCCAAATTATTATGCACAGCAGAGTTTTCAACCTTTCTTTTTTATTTTGAACAAAAAAATGGTCAATTGTGAAGTTCTAAGCATTATCAGCTTATTACATAATGAAATCAAACAGTTTTCAAGTGAAAACTTTATTCTAGGTGATGTTACATTTGCACATAGGACCCTTGTTGGAAAGAAGCTTCTGAACTCTCTCGTCCATTGAATTTGTCAGTTTTTGGATGGTTTCTGCTCCAATTGTTTTGCATGTGGACAGAATCCCCTCCCAGAGCTGTTGCTTAGATGTGACCTGCCTCCCGCCATCATAGACACTCCTTTTGATGATGCTCCAGAGGTTCTCAATGGGGTTGAGGTCAGGGGAAGACGGTGGCCACACCATAACTTTGTCCTCTTTTATGCCCATAGCAGCCAGAGATGCAGATGTGTTTTTTTGCAGCATGAGACGGTGCATTATCATGCATGAAAATGATCTTGCTGCGGAAAGCACGGTTCTTCCTCTTGAACCATGGCAGGAAGTGTTGTTTTAGAAACTCCACATAGATTATGGAGTTCATCTTTACCCCTTCAGGGATCATAAAGGGGCCGACAATCTCTCTCCCCATGATTCCAGCCCAAAACATTACTCCACCTCCTCCTTGTTGGCGCCTTAGCCGTGTTTTCATGGGGTGTCCATCAACCAGCCATCCTCCACTCCATCCATCTGGACCATCGAGCGTTGCACGGGACTCATCGGTGAACAAAATAGTTTGGAAGTCAGTCTTCGTGTATCGTTTGGCCCACTGGAGCCGTTTCTGCTTGTGTGCAGTGGATAGAGGTGGTCGACAGGATGGCTTATGCACAGCTGCAAACCTCTGAAGGACCCTGCATCTTGTTCTGGGGACGTTGGAGGCACCAGCAGCTTCAAAAACTTGTCTGCTGCTATGACCAGGCATTTTTGCAGCTGCTCTTTTAACCTTACGCAATTGCCTGTTGGAAAGAGTCCTCACTTTTTCCTTATCAGCACGCACACGTGTGTGCTGGGAATCAGCTACATACTTCTTGATTGTGCGATGATCACGATGAAGTGTCTTGGCAATGTTGATTGTAGTCATGCCTTGACCTAAATACTCCACAATTTGTTGCTTCTCAGCAGCAGACACATCCTTTTTCTTTCCCATTTTGGCAAAAAATGTAGGCTGCTTAATAATGTGGAACAGCCTTCTTAAGTAGTCTTGCCTTTATTTGGACACACCGGCCAAACTGATGTGCACAGGTATCTGCAATTGCTTTCAGTGATATAAAGAGCCCTGACACACATCACCAGCAATGAGTTTAAATGACAAACTAAAAAATTCTAACCTTATCACTCCGAAACTCTTTGTGCAGAATCATTTAGAACACAGTGTAAATTAACTTTTTGATGATATTCTAATTTTGTGAGATGCACCTGTATATATATATTACATAGCTAGAAGAAAAGCTGGTAATTTATCTGCCATGTTCTGTAAAATCACTGCAAGAGCTGACAGGATAGAAGAGATGGTTTACATACAGTATATACACATAGAATAGGTAGATATAAAGATGTCTGTGAGAAATACAATTAGTACAGTGTGTGTGCAGCTTATTGTACATGTATTTAATAAAATATTATTTTTTTGGAAAAAAATGGCATGGGCTCTTGCGCAATTCTCGTAACTAGCAGGGGGAAAGCCGACGGCTAAGGGCAGATGTTTATAGCCTGGGAAGGGAGTAATATCCATGCAGCTTCCCAGGCTATTAATATCAGCTCACAGCTTTATAATTAGCCTTTACTGGCTATTAAAATGGGGGACCCTAAAAAAAATGACGTAGGGTCCCCCTATAATTAATAACCAGCAAAGGCTATGCAGACAGCTGCGGACTAATATTAATAGCGTAGGAAGGGGCCATGGATACTGCCCCCCCCCCAGGCTAAAACCATCAGCTCTCAGCCATCCCAGAAAAGGCGTTAATAAGACGCCCCCATTACTAACCCCATAGTCACATTGTAAGAAAACACAGACACCCAGAAAAAAATCCTTTATTTGAAAGTATGACACAGACTCCTTTAATATTCTTAATTAAACCATACTTATGACCTCGCCCATTCCCCCGATGCCCTCGTCATCTGCAAAAGAGGTAAAAAAAACAAACAACAGTATTTCTCACCTTTCCGCAGAGATGCTTTTAATCCTTATGTCCCACGACGGGTCCAGCTCTGCTACATCTAGATGGCAGGCTGCATGGATGCATGATGTGACCATACAGCCTGTCATCCAGTCGACACTGAGCACCGTGTGCTCAGTGTCTCCCTGTGAACTTCTATTCCGTATCTGAGGGCACCGCGAGTGTGAGAAAGTTCTCCTGCTCACGGTGCCATCTGACAGGCCCTGGGAGTTCACGGCCAATGAATTCACTTCACCTATGTGACGTGACACAAAATTTTCCCACGGTGCTCGCACTGACGTCAGAAAGGTGAAGTGAGTTCACTGGCCGGCCGTATGTAATCCATCTCTTCTACCCTGTCCGTTCCTGCAGTGATTTTACATGAATTGCCGGATTTTCTTCTATCTATGTAATATAAATAGATATACTGTATATGTGTGTGTGTCACTGACCTCTATGTATTCTATGTGTATATATCTATTCTATTCTAACCTGTCACTCTGTGATTTTACTGTATGCGGCACATGAATTGCCGGCTTTTCAAAGGACAAGGAAGCGTAACAATCACACAGCACTCGCATGGTCCGAGTGCTGTGCGATTTTTTTTTTCACGCACACATAGGCTTGCATTGGCGAGTCTCCGTGACAATCGCAGCACGCTGAAGACGCCCGAGAAAATAAACGGTGAAGTGAGCTGCCCCTAGATTAATACTGATCCGAGTGCTGTGATGTCTACTCACATAGCAGTCGCCCGTATTCTACAGTAGTGTGACCCCGGCCTAACAGTCAAACTTTTACTAAACAGTCCAAGTTGATCAGGTGGGAGAAGGCACAGCAATTCGCACTTCCTTCCTCCTTAGCACAACTCCTCTTCTGTCCTGCCACCCATTCAGTCAGGACTACCCACAAGCCCGCAGACTCCTTCAGCCCCAGGGATTCGCTGTCCACTCTGACAGTACACCCGGGACCGGCCACCTGCCCCCCAGATAACTTCACGTCCACTGACCTTGTGATGCCAGAAGACCAGGCCCGCTCCTTGGTACCTGGCCCGCTCCTTGGTACCTGGCCGAGCCCCAGGCTCTGGGCGCTGCGGGAGTGTCCAGTCTCGAATGGTTGGGCCGTGCTGCCCCTAGCAGCCCACCGCAGCTGATCTTGGCCTTCACTATGCACTTCACTAGCTGACACTGAACTCCCTCTAACCAGGAAGTGTCCGCTTTTATGAACACTAGTGCCCCCCACTGGGCTAGTCCTAACATTAACTATTTCCTATCTTACATGCTAAACCCGTTATCCTTATCCTATATCCTATGCTGTGCTCACATTATACACTAACACTTTACATCCTATACATCACCATAATACATGACATTAGACCATACCTCCCAACTTTAGGGGAAGGGAAAGAGGGACAAAGTCAGCGGCGCGCGTAGCGCGCGGCGGCAAATTTTAGGCCACACCCATTTCACAACTAGCCACGCCCCAACCACACCCATTTAGCACTTCTGATCACAATGTTTCGTTAACAATAATTATGAACAAAAAAATATGGCCACACACGACGCTCCATACTGTACAATGGCCATTGGCCACATTATGCTCCATACTGTATAATGGCCCCACATGATGCTGCGTACAGTATACTTGCCCCACGTGATGGTCCATACAGTATAATGGCGCCACATGATGCTTTGTACAGTATAATGGCCCCACACGATGCTGGGTATAGTATAATGGCCACACAATGCTGGGTACAGTATAATGGCCCCACACAATGCTGGGTGCAGTATAATGGCCACACATGGTTACCCCACCCCCATCATTGCCTTCTCCATCAGTACACACAAACACCTTTCACCGCGCTCCCTCGCAGCAGCCGGCAGCTTCCACTCCCACGGCGCTGAATGGTGTCATCCAGCTGCGCCGCTGACTGCTGTATCCAGCATTACAGCTCAGTCCCCATAGAATGTAATACAGCACAGCCCCATAGAATATAATGCTGCACAGCCCCCATAGAATGTAACGCAGGCAGGTGGCAGCCCCCATAGAATGTAACGCAGGCAGGTGGCAGCCCCCATAGAATGTAAGGGGTGCTGCACCAGGTTGGTGGAGAATCCGATGGATGGGTACCAGGGGGAGAGTGGGAGCGGGGTGCGCGCACCATGGGGAGACAAAGTTTAGTTTGTCAGTCCTCCTATGCTGTCAGAGTCTCTGCTGTAACCGCAGCAGGGCAGCGCTGCATGGAGAGGGGGAGAGACACATACATTCACTTACAGTCTGGAGATCCGCTCGCTGCTCCCGCGGTCACACAGACACGGAGTGTCTCACAACTCTGCCCCCGTGCCAGAAACCAGTCCGGGTGCTGCCGCTCTGTCCTCAGAGTCCGCCCACGTCTATAGTTGAGGAGGAAGCCGGAGGCGGGCGGTGAGGCAACTCAAGGGGGCGTGGCTACAACGCAGTCCCAGGGAACGGAACGAACAGCGGGTACTAATCGGGCTCTCTCTACGTCCCGGAAGTGGGCGGGGCTTCACCGGCGGCCGCAAATTCGGGATTTTAAATGCCCGAAGCGGGACAGCGGGACAGCGGGACCCCGGTGCCAAAGCGGGACTGTCACGCTGAAATCGGGACGGTTGGGAGGTATGCATTAGACACACATTACATATAAAACTGTATGACGGTATTCACATGATGCATCTGTTGTCTTCAGGGGCAGGAACAGGGTAAGACCGTCCACCTCCCTACACTGCGCCCACGGCATGACTTTTCCCTCATTCTAGTCTTCAAAAATTGGGAGGTTTGAGGCCTGAGTTAGTTTAGAGATCATATCACCGGGCAGGTAGCTTTGGGGTCTGATCTGGGGTCTGTATTAGTTTTGGGGTCTGATCTGGGGTCTGCATTAGTTTTGGAGTCTGATCTGGGGACTGTATTAGTTTTGGGGTCTAATCTGGGGTCTGTATTAGTTTCGGGGTCTGATCTGGGGTCTTTATTAGTTTCGGAGTCTGATCTGGGGACTGTATTAGTTTTGAGGTCTGATCTGGGGTCTGTATTAGTTTTGGGGTCTGATCTGGAGGCTGTTAGCTTCGGGGTCTGATCTGGGGTCTGTATTAGTTTCGGGGTCTGATCTGCGGTCTGTATTAGTTTTGGAGTCTGATCTGGGGACTGTATTAGTTTTGAGGTCTGATCTGGGGTCTGTATTAGTTTCGGGGTCTGATCTGGAGGCTGTTAGCTTCGGGGTCTGATCTGGGGTCTGTATTAGTTTTGGGGTTTGATCTGGGGTCTGTATTAGTTTTGGGGTCTGATCTGGAGGCTGTTAGCTTCGGGGTCTGATCTGGGGTCTGTATTAGTTTTGGGGTCTGATCTGAGGACTGTATTAGTTTTGAGGTCTGATCTGGGGTCTGTATTAGTTTTGGGGTCTGATCTGGAGGCTGTTAGCTTCGGGGTCTGATCTGGGGTCTGTATTAGTTTTGGGGTCTGATCTGAGGACTGTATTAGTTTTGGGGTCTAATCTGGGGTCTGTATTAGTTTTGGGGTCTGATCTGGGGTCTGTATTAGTTTCGGGGCCTGATCTGGGGTCTATATTCGTTTTGGGGGTCTGATCTGGGGGTCTATATTAGTTTAGAGATCATATCACCGGGCTGTTAGCTTCGGGGTCTGATCTGGGGTCTGTATTAGTTTCAGGGTCTGATCTGGGGTCTGTATTAGTTTTGGGGTATGATCTGGAGTTTGTATTAGTTTTGGGGTCTGATCTGGGGGCTGTTAGCTTCGGGGTCTGATCTGGGGTCTGCATTAGTTTCGGGGTCTGATCTGAGGTCTGTATTAGTTTTGGAGTCTGATCTGGGAACTGTATTAGTTTTGGGGTCTGATCTGGGGTCTGTATTAGTTTTGGGGTCTGATCTGGAGGCTGTTAGCTTCGGGGTCTGATCTGGGGTCTGTATTAGTTTTGGGGTCTGATCTGAGGACTGTATTAGTTTTGGGGTCTAATCTGGGGTCTGTATTAGTTTTGGGGTCTGATCTGGGGTCTGTATTAGTTTCGGGGTCTGATCTGGGGACTGTATTAGTTTTGAGGTCTGATCTGGGGTCTGTATTAGTTTTGGGGTCGGATCTGGAGGCTGTTAGCTTCGGGGTCTGATCTGGGGTCTGTATTAGTTTCGGGGCCTGATCTGGGGTCTATATTCGTTTTGGGGTCTGATCTGGGGGTCTATATTAGTTTTGAGGTCTGATCTGGGGTCTGTATTAGTTTTGGGGTCTGATCTGGGGGCTGTTAGCTTCGGGGTCTGATCTGGGGTCTGTATTAGTTTCGGGGCCTGATCTGGGGTCTATATTCGTTTTGGGGTCTGATCTGGGGGTCTATATTAGTTTTGAGGTCTGATCTGGGGTCTGTATTAGTTTTGGGGTCGGATCTGGAGGCTGTTAGCTTCGGGGTCTGATCTGGGGTCTGTATTAGTTTCGGGGCCTGATCTGGGGTCTATATTCGTTTTGGGGTCTGATCTGGGGGTCTATATTAGTTTTGAGGTCTGATCTGGGGCCTGTATTAGTTTTGGGGTCTGATCTGGGGGCTGTTTAGGGGTCTATTCATTTAGTTTAGGGGTCTATTTTGGGGGCATGTATTTGGTTGATCTGGTCAGGACCTGTATTAGTTTTGGGGTCTATGTTAGTTCAGGGGTACCGTGCTTATTTACAGCAGACTCCATGCTGTACTTCCCAGAGCTCATTGAACTTTAGTTCCAGCAGCTAAAAATCAGGATTATACCAGCACCTGAGAAAATCCTCCATGCCGCTCCCTATCCAGATCCACTTTTGCCTGACCTCAGACACAGAATGACTGGGAGATACTAGGGAGATGGAGCAGAACACAGACGGGTGATGGTGACGCTATCGGACCAGTTGGCACCTGGGTTGACAAGTCAAGAAGTATTTGGTGTTTCCTAGCCCTACTAAAATGGCGGTCGCTGTCAGCGAACCCCTCCTCCTATCTCCATCAGTAACTTTATGATGAAGATCCTCCTTGTGGTCTTCTCAGTCCCCTTCCTGTTGAATCAGCAGAGTTGGGGGCTTGGTGTGTATATGGTCATGGACCCCCTTGTAATCAGAGCACACAGTGGGTCCCGGGTGTCAGTGTTTATATACAGTAGCCGCCATGCTGTACGTGGCCTGGCGGGAGCTCAGCCAGTCTCACTAAGACCCCATTGTCTACATGCCATGGAGGCAGCCGGGCTATTTGCTGAACCTGTGTGTGATGAGTGACGGCAGGGCTTGTGTTTTGCTGTCTGTCCGTCAATCATCATGTGGTGGTGAATGTGTCAATAATAATGCCTTCTCCCCCCTCCGGCCACACATAGAGATTCCCCCCCCCCCCCCACATGTTTGACACCACTGTATGTGTACACGCAAAGGCCATTCACTGTGAATCCCACCACAACTGTACAGGGGACAACTGTCAGCCATATTGAATGCACTGCCACTTGTATCAATGTGAGAAAATGTTCCATCATGCTGACAGTGTCCGAGGACAGATTTGGACCCCAATGTTATAAGTGATCAATGCTAAGCCCTGATTCACCATTCTGCCCTCAGCCAGTCCTCACGACTCCCAACTTAGCAGTTTTTTTGGAGTATCCATGCTTGGGTTTTTAGGCTTATCAATGTATTTATGATTCCTAAGCCTTTTACTTTGAGCTTGGTCACATCATGATACTTTCAGAAGAAGCTCGAGTTTCATCACTTCCTTCATGTGGAAGGATCTTCTTGATTTGGTTGCTTGCTTTACTTCCTTTCCAATTGTAGATGCAGCCTCTTCTTGGAGGCTCAAAAAACAGTCCAGAATATTCCCTCTTAAAGAAGGTCAGCAAAATTGCATGTAGCTCTAAATCAATGTAGAGGATTCAGAGTTGTCTCTGAAGAATGGGAGCTGGACATGCGTGAGTGGACATCTGCGTAACAACCAGACTGAAGTTGGAGACCAAGTGCAAGACTGGGCACTGCCGAGTGCAAGACTGGGCAGAACAAGAGCAAGACTAGGCAGAACGATTGCAAGACTGGGCCCTGCCGAGTGCAAGACTGGTCCCTGCCAAGTGCAAGACTGGTCCCTGCCGAGTGCAAGACTGGGCCCTGCCGAGTGCAAGACTGGGCAGAACAAGAGCAAGACTGGGCCCTGCCGAGTGCAAGACTGGGCCCTGCCGAGTGCAAGACTGGGCCCTGCCAAGTGCAAGACTGGGCCCTGCCGAGTGCAAGACTTGGCCCAGCCGAGTGCAAGACATGGCCCAGCCGAGTGCAAGACTTAACCCAGCCGAGTGCAAGACTGGGTCCTGCCGAGTGCAAGACTGGGCCCAGCCAAGTGCATGAATACGCAGAACGAATGCAAGACTGGGCCCGGCTGAGTGCAAGATTGGGCCCGGCTGAGTTCAAGACTGGGGCAGTAGGAGTGCAAGACTGGGCCCTGCCGAGCGCAAGACTGGGCCCTGCCGAGCGCAAGACTGGGCCCTGCCGAGTGCAAGACTGGGCCCTGCCGAGTGCAAGACTGGGCCCTGCCGAGTGCAAGACTGGGCCCTGCCGAGTGCAAGACTGGGCCCTGCCGAGTGCAAGACTGGGCCCTGCCGAGTGCAAGACTGGGCCCGGCTGAGTGCAAGACTGGACCCGGCTGAGTGCAAAACAGGGACAGGAGGAGAGCAGGACTGGGCCTGCCGAGTGCAAGAATGGGCCCAGTCAAATGCAAGAGTGGGCCCGGCCATGTGCAAGACTGGGGCAGGAGGAATGCAAGACTGGGGTAGGAGGAGTGCACGACTGGGGCAGGAGGAATGCAAGACTGGGCCTGGGCGAGTGTAAGACTGGGGCCGGTCAAGTGCAAGACTAGGCAAAACAAGTGCAAGACTGGGCCTGGCCGAGTGCAAGACAGAGTCTGGCCCGAGTGCAAGACTGGGCCTGGCCGAGTGCAAGACTGGGGCAGGAGGAGTGCAAGACTGGGCCCAGCCGAGTGCAAGACTTGGCCCAGCCGAGTGCATGACGTGGCCCAGCCGAGTGCAAGACTGGGCCCTACCGAGTGCAAGACTGGGCCCGGCCAAGTGCATGAATACGCAGAACGAATGCAAGACTGGGCCCAGCCGAGTGCAAAACGGCCCGGCTGAGTGCAAGACTGGGCCCGGCTGAGTTCAAGACTGGGGCAGTAGGAGTGCAAACTGGGTCAGGAGGAGTGCAAGACAGGGCCCAGCTGAGTGCAAGACTGGGCCTGGCTGAATGCAAGACAGGACCCGGCTGAGTGCAAGACAGGGACAGGAGGAGTGCAGGACTGGGCCTGCCGAGTGCAAGACTGGGCCCAGTCAAATGCAAGAGTGGGCCCGGCCGAGTGCAAGACTGGGGCAGGAGGAGTGCAAGACTAGGGCAGGAGGAATGCAAGACTGGGGCAGAAGTTATGCAAGACTGGGGCAGGAGGAGTGCACGACTGGGGCAGGAGGAGTGCAAGACTGGGCCTGGGTGAGTGCAAGACTGGGGCTGGACAAGTGCAAGACTAGGCAAAACAAGTGCAAGACTGGGCCCGGCCGAGTGCAAGACAGAGCCTGGCCGAGTGCAAGACTGGGACTGGCCGAGTGCAAGACTGGGACTGGCCGAGTGCAAGACTGGGCCTGGCCGAGTGCAAGACTGGGGCAGGAGGAGTGCAAGACTGGGCCCGGCCGAGTGTAAGACTGGGGCAGGAGGAGTGAAAGACTGAGCCCGGACGAGTGCAGAACTGGGCCTGCCAAGTGTAAAACAGGGCCTGGCTGAGTGCAAGACAGGGCCAGGCCGAGTGCAAGACTAGGCCGGAGGAGTGCAAAACTGGGCGGTAAGAGTGCAAGACTGGGCTCGGCCGAGTGCAGGACTGGGCTGGCTGAGTGCAAGACTGGAACTGGACCTGCCATGGTTCTGATGATGGAAGCAAAGCGTCATATTGCTATGTGAGCATAACACAACAGACGACGTTCAGCTCAGTATAATGGAAGGACCTGTGTCATACAAGAATCCATATCTCCTTCCGAGGAAAAAAAGGTGGACAAGATATAATGATGTTAGCACTATATAGATGAATGTGGCTTAAATCCCGACGTGGGTCCAAGTCAATGTGAAGTAACAGATGAAATCACACAAACATGGCGGCTACGTCCTGCTATATTATTGTTTTCATTGTGGAGACGGCCTCGGCTCGGCCGCCAACCATGAGGTCACGCGAGTTAGTAGAGCAGAAAGCCCAAGCCTACGTTCATCTGTCAGACGAATCTTCTGTCCTGAACCCTCTGCATTGATGAATTAGGTGCAGACTTGCGTCCAGCACCCCCGTGGGAAGACCCCACTCCCTGCATCTGCACCAAGACCTGGATCTAACTTGACTGGTCGTCAGGAGCCTCCTGTGGCGTCCAGTGGAACCATCCTTCAATCTCTCAACACCTGCTGACATCCAGTTGGGTCTTCTGGGACATGGCTGTAACCATAGCCCGCCTGGCAAAACATGAACTGTGGCCCTACATGGACCCCTATCTGCAATTGTACGGCTTTTGAAAAATATACAGGGCTTCCTGCCAGCACCTGACTCAATGGCCCTCATGTGCAGGACTATGGCTAAGTAAATATTGCGTAGGAGACTCCACATCTGTCAGGGATAATTTATTACACGTCACTCAGAAAGCATCTGTTCCAGGCTAAATCCTCATTTATTTGTTCTGTCTCCTCTACACCCTGAGCTGGACTCAGAGCGCTCCTCCTGGCCAGAAGCACTCACATCAGAAATCTGCATGAAGATGTCACCTCTACATCCAGCACATGCTTCGTCACAATGTAGCACGGCTCCTGTCATGTATAGCACTATGGATCCCACGGCTGTACATGAGACTCCAAAATATCTCCAAAAGATTCCATGGTCGACAGGAGAGGAGAAAAACACTGAATACAAAAGTGACCAATATACAGAGTGCGGTGTGCTGCAAATTGTGCCTCACACCGCAGTGACCATATAAATCTCATGCGTCACTGACATCAACGATGATAGCAAAACGTCAACCTATGTCAACAAGAGGAGCCTCAAATATAATACCGCACCCTATGTGCAAGGATATATGTCCTATAATACTGCCCCATTGTCCAAGAATATAACTACTATAATACTTACCCTTTATACAAGAATATAACTACTATAATACTGCTACTATATACAAAAATATAATTACTATAATACTGCTATGTGCAAGAATATAACTACTATAATACTGCTCCTATGTACAGGAATATAACTACTATAATACTTCCCCTATATACAAAAATATGGCTATTATAATACGTCCCCTATATACAGGAATATAACTACTATAATACTGCGCCTATGTACAAAAATATAACTACTATAATACTGCCCCTATGTACAAGAATATAACTACTATAATACTTCCCCTATATACAAGAATATAACTACTATAATACTGCCCTATGTACAAGAATATAACTACTATAATACTTCCCCTGTATACAAGAATATAACTACTATAATACTGCCCCTATGTACAAGAATAAAACTACTATAATACTTACCATTTATACAAGAAAATAACTACTATAATACTGTCCCCTATGTACAAGAATATAACTACTATAATACTGCTCCTATATACAAAAAACAACTAATATAATACTGCCCTCTATATACAAGAATATAACTACTATAATACTGCCCCTATATACAAGAATATAATTACTATAATACTGCCTCCTATATACAAAAAAACTACTATAATACTGCCCTCTATGTACAAGAATATAACTACTATAATACTGCCCCTATATACAAGAATATAATTACTATAATACTACTCCTATTTACAATAATATAACTACTATAATACTGCTCTTATGTACAAGAATATAACTACTATAATACTGCCTTCTATGTACAAGAATATAACTACTATAATACTGCTCCTATGTACAAGAATATAACTACTATAATACTTCCCCTATAAACAAGAATATAACTACTATAATACGTCCCCTATATACAGGAATATAACTACTATAATACTGCCCCTTTGTACAAGAATATAACTACTATAATACTGCCCCCTATATACAAGAATATAATTACTATAATACTGCTCCTATGTACAATAATATACCGGTAACTACTATAATACTGCTCCTATGTACAAAAATATAACTACTATAATACTGCCCTCTATGTACAAGAATATAACTACTATAATACTGCTCCTATGTACAAGAATATAACTACTATAATACTTCCCCTACATACAAGAATATAACTACTATAATACTGCTCCTATGTACAAGAATATAACTACTATAATACTGCTCCTATGTACAAGAATATAACTACTATAATACTTCCCCTATATACAAGAATATAACTACTATAATACGTCCCCTATATACAGGAATATAACTACTATAATACTGCCCCTTTGTACAAGAATATAACTACTATAATACTGCCCCTGTATACAAGAATATAACTACTATAATACTGCCCCTATGTACAAGAATATAACTACTATAATACTTCCCCCGTATACAAGAATATAACTACTATAATACTGCCCCTATGTACAAGAATATGACTACTATAATACTGCCCCTATGTACAAGACTATAACTACTATAATACTGCCCCATGTACAAGAATATAACTACTATAATACTGCTCCTATGTACAAGAATATAACTACTATAATACTGCTCCTATGTACAAGAATATAACTACTATAATACTTCCCCTATATACAAGAATATAACTACTATAATACGTCCCCTATATACAGGAATATAACTACTATAATACTGCCCCTTTGTACAAGAATATAACTACTATAATACTGCCCCTGTATACAAGAATATAACTACTATAATACTGCCCCTATGTACAAGAATATAACTACTATAATACTTCCCCCGTATACAAGAATATAACTACTATAATACTGCCCCTTATATACAAGAATATAATTACTATAATACTGCCTCCTATATACAAAAAAACTACTATAATACTGCCCTCTATGTACAAGAATATAACTACTATAATACTGCCCCTATATACAAGAATATAATTACTATAATACTACTCCTATTTACAATAATATAACTACTATAATACTGCTCTTATGTACAAGAATATAACTACTATAATACTGCCTTCTATGTACAAGAATATAACTACTATAATACTGCTCCTATGTACAAGAATATAACTACTATAATACTTCCCCTATAAACAAGAATATAACTACTATAATACGTCCCCTATATACAGGAATATAACTACTATAATACTGCCCCTTTGTACAAGAATATAACTACTATAATACTGCCCCCTATATACAAGAATATAATTACTATAATACTGCTCCTATGTACAATAATATAACTACTATAATACTGCTCCTATGTACAAAAATATAACTACTATAATACTGCCCTCTATGTACAAGAATATAACTACTATAATACTGCTCCTATGTACAAGAATATAACTACTATAATACTTCCCCTACATACAAGAATATAACTACTATAATACTGCTCCTATGTACAAGAATATAACTACTATAATACTGCTCCTATGTACAAGAATATAACTACTATAATACTTCCCCTATATACAAGAATATAACTACTATAATACGTCCCCTATATACAGGAATATAACTACTATAATACTGCCCCTTTGTACAAGAATATAACTACTATAATACTGCCCCTGTATACAAGAATATAACTACTATAATACTGCCCCTATGTACAAGAATATAACTACTATAATACTTCCCCCGTATACAAGAATATAACTACTATAATACTGCCCCTATGTACAAGAATATGACTACTATAATACTGCCCCTATGTACAAGACTATAACTACTATAATACTGCCCCATGTACAAGAATATAACTACTATAATACTGCTCCTATGTACAAGAATATAACTACTATAATACTGCTCCTATGTACAAGAATATAACTACTATAATACTTCCCCTATATACAAGAATATAACTACTATAATACGTCCCCTATATACAGGAATATAACTACTATAATACTGCCCCTTTGTACAAGAATATAACTACTATAATACTGCCCCTGTATACAAGAATATAACTACTATAATACTGCCCCTATGTACAAGAATATAACTACTATAATACTTCCCCCGTATACAAGAATATAACTACTATAATACTGCCCCTATGTACAAGAATGACTACTATAATACTGCCCCTATGTACAAGAATATAACTACTATAATACTGCTCCTATGTACAAGAATATAACTACTATAATACTGCCCCTATGTACTAGAATATAACTACTATAATACTGCCACTATGTACAAGAATATAACTACTATAATACTTCCCCTATATACAAGAATATAACTACTATAATACTGCCCTATGTACAAGAATATAACTACTATAATACTTCCCCTGTATACAAGAATATAACTACTATAATACTGCCCCTATGTACAAGAATAAAACTACTATAATACTTACCATTTATACAAGAAAATAACTACTATAATACTGTCCCCTATGTACAAGAATATAACTACTATAATACTGCTCCTATATACAAAAAACAACTAATATAATACTGCCCTCTATATACAAGAATATAACTACTATAATACTGCCCCTATATACAAGAATATAATTACTATAATACTGCCTCCTATATACAAAAAAACTACTATAATACTGCCCTCTATGTACAAGAATATAACTACTATAATACTGCCCCTATATACAAGAATATAATTACTATAATACTACTCCTATTTACAATAATATAACTACTATAATACTGCTCTTATGTACAAGAATATAACTACTATAATACTGCCTTCTATGTACAAGAATATAACTACTATAATACTGCTCCTATGTACAAGAATATAACTACTATAATACTTCCCCTATAAACAAGAATATAACTACTATAATACGTCCCCTATATACAGGAATATAACTACTATAATACTGCCCCTTTGTACAAGAATATAACTACTATAATACTGCCCCCTATATACAAGAATATAATTACTATAATACTGCTCCTATGTACAATAATATACCGGTAACTACTATAATACTGCTCCTATGTACAAAAATATAACTACTATAATACTGCCCTCTATGTACAAGAATATAACTACTATAATACTGCTCCTATGTACAAGAATATAACTACTATAATACTTCCCCTACATACAAGAATATAACTACTATAATACTGCTCCTATGTACAAGAATATAACTACTATAATACTGCTCCTATGTACAAGAATATAACTACTATAATACTTCCCCTATATACAAGAATATAACTACTATAATACGTCCCCTATATACAGGAATATAACTACTATAATACTGCCCCTTTGTACAAGAATATAACTACTATAATACTGCCCCTGTATACAAGAATATAACTACTATAATACTGCCCCTATGTACAAGAATATAACTACTATAATACTTCCCCCGTATACAAGAATATAACTACTATAATACTGCCCCTATGTACAAGAATATGACTACTATAATACTGCCCCTATGTACAAGACTATAACTACTATAATACTGCCCCATGTACAAGAATATAACTACTATAATACTGCTCCTATGTACAAGAATATAACTACTATAATACTGCTCCTATGTACAAGAATATAACTACTATAATACTTCCCCTATATACAAGAATATAACTACTATAATACGTCCCCTATATACAGGAATATAACTACTATAATACTGCCCCTTTGTACAAGAATATAACTACTATAATACTGCCCCTGTATACAAGAATATAACTACTATAATACTGCCCCTATGTACAAGAATATAACTACTATAATACTTCCCCCGTATACAAGAATATAACTACTATAATACTGCCCCTTATATACAAGAATATAATTACTATAATACTGCCTCCTATATACAAAAAAACTACTATAATACTGCCCTCTATGTACAAGAATATAACTACTATAATACTGCCCCTATATACAAGAATATAATTACTATAATACTACTCCTATTTACAATAATATAACTACTATAATACTGCTCTTATGTACAAGAATATAACTACTATAATACTGCCTTCTATGTACAAGAATATAACTACTATAATACTGCTCCTATGTACAAGAATATAACTACTATAATACTTCCCCTATAAACAAGAATATAACTACTATAATACGTCCCCTATATACAGGAATATAACTACTATAATACTGCCCCTTTGTACAAGAATATAACTACTATAATACTGCCCCCTATATACAAGAATATAATTACTATAATACTGCTCCTATGTACAATAATATAACTACTATAATACTGCTCCTATGTACAAAAATATAACTACTATAATACTGCCCTCTATGTACAAGAATATAACTACTATAATACTGCTCCTATGTACAAGAATATAACTACTATAATACTTCCCCTACATACAAGAATATAACTACTATAATACTGCTCCTATGTACAAGAATATAACTACTATAATACTGCTCCTATGTACAAGAATATAACTACTATAATACTTCCCCTATATACAAGAATATAACTACTATAATACGTCCCCTATATACAGGAATATAACTACTATAATACTGCCCCTTTGTACAAGAATATAACTACTATAATACTGCCCCTGTATACAAGAATATAACTACTATAATACTGCCCCTATGTACAAGAATATAACTACTATAATACTTCCCCCGTATACAAGAATATAACTACTATAATACTGCCCCTATGTACAAGAATATGACTACTATAATACTGCCCCTATGTACAAGACTATAACTACTATAATACTGCCCCATGTACAAGAATATAACTACTATAATACTGCTCCTATGTACAAGAATATAACTACTATAATACTGCTCCTATGTACAAGAATATAACTACTATAATACTTCCCCTATATACAAGAATATAACTACTATAATACGTCCCCTATATACAGGAATATAACTACTATAATACTGCCCCTTTGTACAAGAATATAACTACTATAATACTGCCCCTGTATACAAGAATATAACTACTATAATACTGCCCCTATGTACAAGAATATAACTACTATAATACTTCCCCCGTATACAAGAATATAACTACTATAATACTGCCCCTATGTACAAGAATATGACTACTATAATACTGCCCCTATGTACAAGAATATAACTACTATAATACTGCTCCTATGTACAAGAATATAACTACTATAATACTGCCCCTGTATACAAGAATATAACTACTATAATACTGCCCCTATGTACAAGAATATAACTACTATAATACTTCCCCCGTATACAAGAATATAACTACTATAATACTGCCCCTATGTACAAGAATATGACTACTATAATACTGCCCCTATGTACAAGAATATAACTACTATAATACTGCTCCTATGTACAAGAATATAACTACTATAATACTTCCCCTGTATACAAGAATATAACTACTATAATACTGCCCCTATGTACAAGAATATAACTACTATAATACTGCTCCTATGTACAGGAATATAAGTACTATAATACTGCTCCTATGTACAAGAATATAACTACTATAATACTGCCCCTATGTACAAGAATATAACTACTATAATACTGCTCCTATATACAAGAATATAACTACTATAATACTGCCCCTATGTACAAGAATGTAACTACAATAATACTGCCCCCTATGTACAAGAATATAACTACTATAATACTGCCCCTATGTGCAAGAATATAAC
This sequence comes from Ranitomeya variabilis, assembly GCF_051348905.1. Taxonomy (NCBI): domain Eukaryota; kingdom Metazoa; phylum Chordata; class Amphibia; order Anura; family Dendrobatidae; genus Ranitomeya; species Ranitomeya variabilis. The sequence continues at coordinate 9,002,098 of NC_135234.1, read as the reverse complement.
TACTATAATACTTCCCCTGTTTACAAGAATATAACTACTATAATACTGCTCCTATATACAAGAATATAACTACTATAATACTGCCCCCTATGTACAAGAATATAACTACTATAATACTGCCCCTATGTACAAGAATATAACTACTATAATACTGCCCCTATGTACAAGAATGTAACTACAATAATACTGCCTCCTATGTACAAGAATATAACTACTATAATACTGCCCCTATGTACAAGAATATAACTACTATAATACTGCTCCTATCTACCATAATATAACTACTATAATACTGCCCCTATGTACAAGAATATAACTACTATAATACTGCTCCTATATACAAGAATATAACTACTATAATACTGCCCCTATGTACAAGAATATAGCTACTATAATACTGCTCCTATCTACAAGAATATAACTACTATAATACTGCCCCTATGTACAAGAATATAACTACTATAATACTGCCCCTATCTACAAGAATATAACTACTATAATACTGCCCCTATGTACAAGAATATAACTATATAACTATAATACTGCCCCTATGTACAAGAATATAACTACTATAATACTGCCCCTATGTACAAGAATGCTGCCCGTATGTACAAGAATGTAACTACTATAATACTGCCCCGATATACAAGAATATAACTACTATAATACTGCTCCTATGTACAAGAATATAACTACTATAATACTGCTCCTATGTACAAGAATATAACTACTATAATACTGCTCCTATGTACAAGAATATAACTACTATAATACTGCTCCTATCTACAAGAATATAACTACTATAATACTGCCCCTATGTACAAGAATATAACTACTATAATACTGCTCCTATCTACAAGAATATAACTACTATAATACTGCTCCTATCTACAAGAATATAACTACTATAATACTGCCTCCTATGTACAAGAATATAACTACTATAATACTGCTCCTATATACAAGAATATAACTACTATAATACTGCCCCTATGTACAAGAATATAACTACTATAATACTGCTCCTATCTACAAGAATATAACTACTATAATACTGCTCCTATCTACAAGAATATAACTACTATAATACTGCTCCTATCTACAAGAATATAACTACTATAATACTGCCCCTATGTACAAGAATATAACTACTATAATACTGCTCCTATCTACAAGAATATAACTACTATAATACTGCCCCTATGTACAAGAATATAACTATAATACTGCCCCTATGTACAAGAATATAACTACTATAATACTCCTATATACAAGAATATAACTACTATAATACTTTATAATACTTCCCTTGTATACAAGAATATAACTACTATAATACTGCTCCTATATACAAGAATATAACTACTATAATACTGCCCCTATGTACAAGAATATAACTACTATAATACTCCTATATACAAGAATATAACTACTATAATACTTTATAATACTTCCCTTGTATACAAGAATATAACTACTATAATACTGCTCCTATATACAAGAATATAACTACTATAATACTGCCCCTATGTACAAGAATATAACTACTATAATACTGCTCCTATATACAAGAATATAACTACTATAATACTGCCCCTATGTACTAGAATATAACTACTATAATACTGCCCCTATGTACAAGAATATAACTACTATAATACTGCCTCCTATGTACAAGAATATAACTACTATAATACTGCCCCTATGTACAAGAATGTAACTACTATAATACTGCCTCCTATGTACAAGAATATAACTACTATAATACTGCCCCTATGTACAAGAATGTAACTACTATAATACTGCCTCCTATGTACAAGAATATAACTACTATAATACTGCCCCTATGTACAAGAATATAACTACTATAATACTGCCCCTATGTACAAGAATGCTGCCCCTATGTACAAGAATGTAACTACTATAATACTGCCCCTATATACAAGAATGCTGCCCCTATGTACAAGAATATAACTACTATAATACTGCTCCTATGTACAAGAATATAACTACTATAATACTGCCCCTATGTACAAGAATGTAACTACTATAATACTGCCTCCTATGTACAAGAATATAACTACTATAATACTGCCCCTATGTACAAGAATATAACTACTATAATACTGCTCCTATGTACAAGAATATAACTATTATAATACTGCTCCTATATACAATAATATTAGTACTATAATACTGCTTCTATTTACAAGAATATAACTACTATAATACTGCTCCTATGTACAAGAATATAACTACTATAATACTGCTCCTATGTACAAGAATATAACTGCTATAATCCTGCCCCTATGTACAAGAATATAACTACCGTACTTTAATACTGCTCCTATGTACAAGAATATAACTACTATAATACTGCCCCTATGTACAGGAATATAACTACTATAATACTGCCCCTATGTACAATAATATAACTACTATAATACTGCTCCTATGTACAAGAATATAACTACTATAATCCTGCCCCTATGTACAAGAATATAACTACCGTACTATAATACTGCTCCTATGTACAAGAATATAACTACTATAATACTGCCCCCTATGTACAAGAATATAACTAATATAATACTGCCCCTATGTACAAGAATATAACTACTATAATACTGCCCCTATGTGCAAGAATATAACTACTATAATACTGCTCCTATGTACAAGAATATAACTACTATAATACTGCTCCTATGTACAAGAATATAACTACTATAATACTGCCCCTATGTACAAGAATATAACTACTATAATACTGCTCCTATGTACAAGAATATAACTACTATAATACTGCTCCTATATACAAGAATATAACTACTATAATACTGCTCCTATGTACAAGAATATAACTACTATAATACTGCTCCTATATACAAGAATATAACTACTATAATACTGCTCCTATATACAAGAATATAACTACTAAAATACTGCTCCTATGTACAAGAATATAACTACTATAATACTGCCCCTATGTACAAGAATATAACTACTATAATACTGCCCCTATGTGCAAGAATATAACTACTATAATACTGCTCCTATGTACAAGAATATAACTACTATAATACTGCCCCTATGTACAAGAATATAACTACTATAATACTGCCCCTATGTACTAGAATATAACTACTATAATACTGCCCCCTATGTACAAGAATATAACTACTATAATACTGCCCCTATGTACAAGAATATAACTACTATAATACTGCCCCTATGTACAAGAATATAACTACTATAATACTGCTCCTATGTACAAGAATATAACTACTATAATACTGCCCCTATGTACTAGAATATAACTACTATAATACTGCCCCCTATGTACAAGAATATAACTACTATAATACTGCCCCTATGTACAAGAATATAACTACTATAATACTGCCTCCTATGTAAAAGAATATAACTACTATAATACTGCTCCTATGTACAAGAATATAACTACTATAATACTGCCTCTATGTACAAGAATATAACTACTATTATACTGCTCCTATGTACAAGAATATAACTACTATAATACTGCCCCTATGTACAATAATATAACTACTATAATACTGCCTCTATGTACAAGAATATAACTACTATAATACTGCTCCTATATACAAGAATATAACTACTATAATACTGCCCCCTATGTACAAGAATATAACTACTATAATACTGCTCCTATGTACAAGAATATAACTACTATAATACATGAGACGAGTGCCCGGGCGGGAGGTCCGAGGCGTCAGAAGCAGAGAAGCCAAGTACCGACCGTATTGGAAAATGAGTTTTCTTAAGAGAGAAGAGGATGCGGAACGGCGGATTAGAATAGGACTCTCAGTGCCTGGACTGTGGTGCTGAGCTGCGTGCAGGCGAAGACAGAGGAACATGAGGCACCAACAAGTAAACCTGAAGAGGTAGAGAGACCGTGTGCTAAGATGCTCCGAATTGTGAAAGAAACGTTCGTGAAGTATTGCAACCGCCATCTATTGTACATTCAGTCATGGCCAAAAGTGTTGGCACCCTGCTCAAGAAAATGAAGTATTTCTCCAAGAAAATTATTACAATTCCCCGTGTTTTCTTATACTCTGGTTTATTTCACTTGTGTGTATTAGAACAACACAAAAAAAAACAGAGGAAAAAAAGCAAATTGGACATAATTTCACACAAACCCTAAAAAAGGGCCAGAGAAAATTGTTGGCACCCTCCTTAATATTTGGTTGCCCCCTTCGGAATAAATAACTGCGATCAATCGCTTTCTATAACCATCCACAAGCTTCTTACACCTCTCACCTGGAATTTTGGACGACTTTGCTCTTGTAAACTGCTCCAGGTCTCATATGTGAAGGCGTCTTCTCCCAACAGCAATTTTAGGATCTCTCCAAAGATGATCAATGTGATTTATGTCCAGACTCATTGCTGCCACTTCAGATCTCTCCAGCGCTGTGTTTCCATCCATATCTGGGGGCTTCTTGAAGTATGTTTGGGGTCATTATCCTGCTGTAAGATCTATGACCTAGGACGCACACCCATCTTTCTGACACTGGGCGCTACATTGCCACCCAAAATCCTATGGTAATCTTCAGATTCATGATGTCTTGCACACAGTCAGGGCCCCAGTGCCAGAGGCAGCAAAACAACCCCAAAACCTCCACCATTTCTGACTGTAGGTATTGTGTTGTTTTCTTCGCAGGCCTCATTCCAGTTTTGGTAAACAGTAGAATGATGTGCTTTACCAAGAAGCTCTATCTTGGTCTCATTTGTCCACAAGACGCTTTCCCAGAAGGATTTTGGCTACTCGCATACATTTTGGCAAACTGCAGTCTAGCTTTTTTATGTCTGTGTCAGCAGTGGGGTCCACCTGGGTCTCCTGTCATAGCGTTTAATTTCATTCACATGTGGTCAGATAGTTTGCGCTGACACTGATGCACCTGAGCCTGCAGGACAGCTTGGATTTCTTTGGAACTTCATTGGGGCTTAAACATCATCCAGACTGTCCTACGTTGCAACTTTTCATCAATTTTTCTCTGTCGTCCACGTCCAGGGAGATTAGCTACAAAGCCATGGAACCATGGGCGAAGGAACATCAAAATCTCTGCAGATGGACTTGTAACCTTGAGATTGTTGATATTTTTCAGCAATTTTGGTTCTCAAGTCCTCCTCTTTCTGTTCTCCATGGCACACAGAGATACTGTATACAAAGATTGAGTCAACTTCTCTTCTTTTTATCTGGTTTGAGGTGTGATTTCCATATTGCCCACACCTGTTACTTGCCACAGGTGAGTGTGAAGGAGCATCACATGTTTGAAACAAACTTGTTTACCCACATTTTTGAAAAGGTGCCAACAATTCTGTCAGGCCCATTTTTGGGGGGTTTGTGTGAAATGATGTCCAATATGCCTTTTTTCTTCAGTTTTTTTGTGTTGTTCCAATACACACAAAGGAAGCAAACGTGTATAACAAAACATGGGGAATTGTAATTATGTTCTGGGAGAAATACTTCATTTTCTGAAACAACTTCAAGGGTGCCAAGACTTTCGGCCATGACTGTAGTTCCCACCAAGTTAATGTTGAGTAAAAGACAGTTTATTTTTGGGTGGTGGTCTCTCTCATTGAACTGTTAAACATCCGGTCCTGGCCAGCCAAAGTCACCAGCGTGCAAGTGTGTTGCGCCCCTTTAGTCCACACAATCAGCCAGGACCCCCACCTTCATGTAACGCGACGGGGCGTAAGAGACGAGTACCTCGCCCACGGCTACCACCGCTCACCACATTACATGTAGGCCATTTGTTGAAGCTGCTGGTTGGGAGTTGTAGTTGCTGTGTAGGTTGTGTGTGTGGCCTGTAGCGGTGGGCACATGGTATCTCAGATGGCAGCTGTATCCACACTTGATTCTCCTCTTGCTAGAGTGGATACATGCGAATCTCTTTGTCAGCTGAGTGTCCTCCTTCAGGTCCTTCAGATGTTGTATTAATTAGTTGATCCCAGCCCCCGCGAGGGTTTCTCCATGCCCCTGGTAACTGGAGCTGTTCACACTCGGTATGTTGATCCTCGTGGACATACCACACACTTCATGGCCCTGAGTGGTCAGATCTGGCCAGGTCTATATCAGGAGACTTAGTGACTAATGCCACTCCGCTGGCATGTGGTGCTGAAGTAGTAAGATTGCAGTTGACGAGCCCCATCTGGTAAGAGGATCTGCTGCGGCTCTTATCAGCTTTACGCCATTATTAGGACAACGCAGCACCCGGCGCCCTCTGCACGGACATAAGACCACTGCATTCCGGGGATTCTGACCATGGAGGATAGCGTAGGACAGCCACTACATGCCGAGGGTCTCCGACCATGGAGGATAGCGTAGGACAGCCACTGCATACCAGGGGTCTCCGACCATGGAGGATAGCGTAGGACAGCCACTACATGCCGAGGGGCTCCGACCATGGAGGATAGCGTAGGACAGCCACTACATGCCGAGGGTCTCCGACCATGGAGGATAGCGTAGGACAGCCACTGCATGCCGGGGGTCTCCGTCCTTGGAGGATAGCGTAGGACAGCCACTACATGCCGAGGGGCTCCGACCATGGAGGATAGCGTAGGACAGCCACTGCATGCTGGGGGTCTCCGACCATGGAGGATAGCGTAGGAAAGCCACTGCATGGCGGCGGTCTCTGACTATGGAGGGTAGCGTAGGACTGCCACTACATGCCAGCAGTCTCCGACCATGGAGGATAGCGTAGGAAAGCCAGTGGATGCTGAGGGTCTTCGACCATGGAGGATAGTGTAGGAAAGCCAGTGGATGCCGAGGGTCTTCGACCATGGAGGATAGTGTAGGAAAGCCAGTGGATGCTGAGGGTCTTCGACCATGGAGGATAGCGCAGGAAAGCCACTGCATGCCGGCGGTCTCTAACCATGGAGGATAGCGTAGGGCAGTCTATATACTATATACAGTGCAGCACAGTAGTTCAGTGATTAGTACTGTACTGTATAGGGCAGCACGGTGGTTCAGTGGTTATCACTACTATATATAGGGCAGCACGGTGGATCAGTGGTCATCACTGTACTATATATAGGGCAGCATGGTGGCTCAGTGGTTATCACTGTACTATATATAGGGTTGCATGGTGGATCAGTGGTCATCACTGTACTATATATAGGGCAGCACGGTGGTTCAGTGGTTATCACTACTATATATAGGGCAGCACGGTGGATCAGTGGTCATCACTGTACTATATATAGGGTTGCATGGTGGATCAGTGGTCATCACTGTACTATATATAGGGTTGCATGGTGGATCAGTGGTCATCACTGTACTATAGATAAGGCAGCATGGAGGCTCGGGGGTCAGCACTGTACTATATACATGGCAGCACAGTGGCTCATTGGTTAGAACTGTGCTATATATAGTGAATCAGTGACTCAGTGGTTAGCACTGTACTATATATAAGGTGAACAGTGTACAGTGGTTAGCACTGTACTATATATAGGGTGGCTCAGTGGTTAGCACTGTACTATATAAGGTGAACCGTGTACAGTGGTTAGCATTGTACTATATATAGGGTGGCTCAGTGGTCAGCACTGTACTGTATATAGGATGGTACGGTGGTCAGTGGTCAGCACTGTTGCTTTGCCATGCTGAGGTCTTGGGTTCACATCCCACGAAGGGCGACATTTGCCAGGTTGTATGTTCTAGTGATCTAGACTGTGAGCCCCGATGGGGACAGTGATGATGTTTGTGCAGCGAATTAATGGCGCTAAATTAATGTGGAAAACAAATAATATTGCAGTGGCGCTGGCAGGCAATAACAGGGATGGCGGCTGGTAACTGGGTAATGGTGGTTGTCGCTGGGGAATGTGCCCGCCAGGCCAGCCTGTCACCCCCACTACATTGTCCTATGTGACAGCCCCAATGCTCCCTGTGATTACCGGCAGGTGCAGCTGATGGACGGAGGGCGCTACATGAGGCCGCGGCTACATCCTGACACACACTGACTAACTGCGGGTTTAATGCCATTATTGGGATCTGTGTTCACATGGCTATGACCTTGGCTTAGATACAGTGTCTCTACACATAGGCTTAGATACAGTGCCTCTACACATAGGCTTAGATACAGTGCCTCTACACATAGGCTTAGATACAGTGCCTCTACACATAGGCTTAGATACAGAGCCTCTACACATAGGCTCAGATACAGTGTCTCTACACATAGGCTCAGATACAGTGCCTCTACACATAGGCTCAGATACAGTGCCTCTACACATAGGCTTAGATACAGTGCCTCTACACATAGGCTCAGATACAGTGTCTCTACACATAGGCTCAGATACAGTGCCTCTACACATAGGCTCAGATACAGTGCCTCTACACATAGGCTTAGATACAGTGCCTCTACACATAGGCTTAGATACAGTGCCTCTACACATAGGCTTAGATACAGTGCCTCTACACATAGGCTTAGATACAGTGCCTCTACACATAGGCTTAGATACAGTGCCTCTACACATAGGCTTAGATACAGTGCCTCTACACATAGGCTCAGATACAGTGTCTCTACACATAGGCTCAGATACAGTGCCTCTACACATAGGCTTAGATACAGTGCCTCTACACATAGGCTTAGATACAGTGCCTCTACACATAGGCTTAGATACAGTGCCTCTACACATAGGCTCAGATACAGTGTCTCTACACATAGGCTCAGATACAGTGCCTCTACACATAGGCTTAGATACAGTGCCTCTACACATAGGCTTAGATACAGTGCCTCTACACATAGGCTTAGATACAGTGCCTCTACACATAGGCTTAGATACAGTGCCTCTACACATAGGCTTAGATACCGTGCCTCTACACATAGGCTTAGATACAGTGCCTCTACACATAGGCTTAGATACAGTGCCTCTACACATAGGCTTAGATACAGTGTTTCTCCACATAGGCTTAGATACAGTGTCTCTACACATAGGCTTAGATACAGTGCCTCTACACATACAGTGGGGACAATAAGTATTTGCTCCACTGCTGATTGTGCAGTTTTCCCCCCTGCAGAGAATGGAGGGTCTGTGATTTTTACCGTAGGTACACGTCACCTGTGAGAGACAGAATCTAACAAAATCCAGAAGATCACATTGTAGGATTGTAACATAATTAATTTGCATTTTATTGCATGAAATAAGTATTTGATACAATAGAAAATCAGAAGTTAATATTGGTTCAGAAACCTTTGTTTCCAATTACAGAGGTCGGATGTTTCCTGTGGTTCTTGCCCAGGTTTGCACACACTGCAGCAGGGATTTTGGCCCCCTCCTCCATACAGGTCTTCTCCAGATCTTTCAGGTTTCAGGGCTGTCGCTGTTCAACATTCCACATCCCATCTTCAATGCTCTTACTCAGGGAAAGAGGTCATTGGCCAAAATCTTACTATATGTGACCCCATTCATCCTCCCTTCAATACGGTGCAATCATCCTGTCCCCTTTACAGAAAAGCACCTCCAAAGTACAATGTTTCCCCCACCATGCTTTACAGTTGGGATGGTGTTTTTGGGGTTGTACTCATCCTTCTTCCTCCAAACACGGCGAGTGGAGTTGATACCAAAAAGTTCTATTTTGGTCTCATCTGACCACATGGCCCTCTCCCGTGCCTCCTCTAGATCATCCAGATGGTCATTGGTGAACTTCAAGCTGGCCTGGACATGTGCTGGTGTGAGCAGGGCGACCTTGTGTGTCCTGCAGGATTGTAATCCATGATGGCGTGGTATGTTACCAATGGTAATATTTGAGACTGTGGTCCCAGCTCTCTTCAGGTCATTGACCAGGTCCTCCCGTGTAGTTCTGGGCTGATTCTTAACCTTTCTCAGACTCATCCTCATCCCATGAGGCGAGATCTTGCATGGAGCCCCAGACTGAGGAAGATTGTCAGTCATCTTGTGTTTCCTCCATTCTCTAATAATTGTGCCAGCAGTTGTTTCCTTCTCACCAAGCTGCTGCCTATTGTCCTGTAGCCCATCCCAGCCTTGTGCAGGTCTACAATCTTGTCCCTGGTGTCCATAGGGTATGTGTCCACATTCAGGAAATGCTGCGTTTTTGACGCAGCGTTGAGCCGCAGCGTCAAAAATGCAGCGTCCAGATGTTCCAGCATAGTGGAGGGGATTTTATGAAATCCCGTGTCCACTATGCGTGGAAACACGCATCCGACTTCCCTGCGACTCCGGACATGCTGCGCGTCTTTTCAGATCGCAGTATGTCCGTGTTACCTGCGGCGCCGCTGCGCCGCAAGTAATATCACAGGGCACTATGGGAGGGTGCAATGATCCCGGATGTGTACAGTTAACACATCCGGCATGATCGCGTCCCAGAAAGGGGGCGGGGCTTAGCGCCGAGCGGCTTCGCCGCTGCGGCGATACCGCCGCCCATCCTGAGCGTGGCTACACATCCGGGATCATTGCACCCTCCCATAGTGCCCTGTGATATTACTTGCGGCGCAGCGGCGCCGCAGGTAGCACGGACATGCTGCGATCTGAAAAGACGCGCAGCATGTCCGGAGTCGCAGGGAAGTCGGATGCGTGTTTCCACGCATAGTGGACACAGGATTTCATAAAATCCCCTCCACTATGCTGGAACATCTGGACGCTGCGTGTTTGACGCTGCAGCTCTGCGCAGCGTCAAACAAGCAGCGTTTACTGACCGTGGACACATACCCTGACAGGTCTGTGAGAGCAGAATTCTCGCTGGTTGGTCGGTGATCAAATACTTATTTCATGCAACAAAATGCAAATGAATTATGTAAAAATCCTACAGTGTGATTTTCTGGATTTTATTTTTAGATTTTGTCTCTCACAGACTTAGATACGGTGGCTCTACACCTCGGCTTAGATACAGTGTCTGTACACCTCGGCTTGGATACAGTGGCTCTGCACTTCAGCTTAGATACAGTGTCTGTACACCTAGGCTTAGATACAGTGGCTCTGCACTTCGGCTTAGATACAGTGTCTGTACACCTCGGCTTGGATACAGTGGCTCTGCACTTCAGCTTAGATACAGTGTCTGTACACCTAGGCTTAGATACAGTGGGTCTGCACCTAGGCTTAGATACAGTGTCTGTACACCTAGGCTTAGATACAGTGTCCGTACACCTAGGCTTAGATACAGTGGCTGTGCACCTAGGCTTAGATACAGTGTCCGTACACCTAGGCTTAGATACAGTGGCTGTGCACCTAGGCTTAGATACAGTGTCTGTACACCTAGACGTGGATACAGTGGCTCTGCACTTCGGCTTAGATACAGTGTCTGTACACCTCGGCTTAGATACAGTGGGTCTACACCTCAGTTTAGGTACAGTATTTGTACACAGGCTTAGGTACAGTGGCTCTGCAGGTACCCAGCTTTGGTCACATCTTGCAGGGTCCCTCTGCCCCTCTCCGCCGCCCCTGGCTCCACACTCGCAGCCTCTTCCCGCTCCGGGGTCTTAAGAGCTTGAAGTCATTTAATTCCTGGGAATTTGAGGGGAGGACATTGTGGTAACAATCCCTGGAATGAGCGATAATTACTGGGCCCGGAGCTGAGCCCCCCGGGCGGGGAGACCCCCAGGATAATCCCCGTATGGAAAGACCCCGGATCCAATTTTACAAGTGTTGCTGAGATGCCCTTAGTTACAGGAAATAGTATTGTAGTATTGTATCACTGTGAGGGGGAGAGCGGGACCCCCACCGGCCGGAGCCCACCAGTGACCATAATCCGCGGAAGAGCCGACATCTGTTCTCCGAAGCATGAGCGACGGAAAACCGCGGAAACCTGAAATCTGCCGAAATTCTGATTAGTGATTGTCACAAGCCCTGAGATGTTATCAGGGGGCTCCAGCAACCTGTATACCCCTGTGTACCCTCCATATATCCCCTGTGAACCCTCTATATACCCCTTGTGTACCCTCTAAATACCCTCCGTGTTCCCCCTGAATACCCTCCGCGTACCCCCTGTATACCCTCCGCTTACCCCCTGTATACCCTCCGCGTACCCCCTGTGCTGTGTACCCTCTATATACCCCCTGTGTACCCATATAACCCCTGTGTACCATCTGTATACCCTCTATATACCCTCCGTGTACCCCCTGTGTACCCTCCATACCCAGTATATACCCATATACTCTTTATATACCCCCTGTGCACCCTCTATATACCCTCCATGTGCCACCTATATACCCTCTATATACCCCGTGTACCCTCTATATACCCTGTTATGATCCGGTGACCCTGGAGCCGCATGAGACGTTCTCTGGAGTAGGTGGAACCTGTACTGACCACAAACCCTAAACTAACACCGCAACTAGAAGTAGCCGTGGGATGTACCTAACATGTCCTAGACGTCTCGGCACAGCCGGAGGACTAAATACCCCTATAGATGGAAAAGGGAATTCTATCTTGCCTCAGAGCAGAACTCCAAAGGATAGGCAGCCCCCCACAAATATTGACTGTGAGTATAAGAGGAAGGACATACGCAGGCAGAAAGCAGGATTTAGCAAAAGAGGCACTTCTAGCTAAATAGAAAAGGATAGGACAGAATTCTAAGCAGTCAGTATTAAAACCCTAAAAATATCCACAGCAGAAAATACTAAATATTCTACATCTAACTAAAGACATAGAATGTACACTCACCGGCCACTTTATTAGGTACACCATGCTAGTAACGGGTTGGACCCCCTTTTGCCTTCAGAACTGCCTCAATTCTTCGTGGCATAGATTCAACAAGGTGCTGGAAGCATTCCTCAGAGATTTTGGTCCATATTGACATGATGGCATCACACAGTTGCCGCAGATTTGTCGGCTGCACATCCCAAAGATGCTCCATACAAGGCAGGATGGATCCATGCTTTCATGTTGTTTACGCCAAATTCTGACCCTACCATCCGAATGTCGCAGCAGAAATCGAGACTCATCAGACCAAGTAACGTTTTTCCAATCTTCTACTGTCCAATTTCGATGAGCTTGTACAAATTGTAGCCTCAGTTTCCTGTTCTTAGCTGAAAGGAGTGGTACCCGGTGTGGTCTTCTGCTGCTGTAGCCCATCTGCCTCAAAGTTTGACGCACTGTGCGTTCAGAGATGCTCTTAGGCCTACCTTGGTTGTAACGGGTGGCGATTTGAGTCACTGTTGCCTTTCTATCAGCTCGAACCAGTCTGCCCATTCTCCTCTGACCTCTGGCATCAACAAGGCATTTCCGCCCACAGAACTGCCGCTCACTGGATTTTTTTTCTTTTTCGGACCATTCTCTGTAAACCCTAGAGATGGTTGTGCGTGAAAATCCCAGTAGATCAGCAGTTTCTGAAATACTCAGACCAGCCCTTCTGGCACCAACAACCATGCCACGTTCAAAGGCACTCAGATCACCTTTCTTCCCCATACTGATGCTCGGTTTGAACTGCAGGAGATTGTCTTGACCATGTCTACATGCCTAAGTGCACTGAGTTGCCGCCATGTGATTGGCTGATTAGAAATTAAGTGTTAACAAGAAGTTGGACAGGTGTACCTAATAAAGTGGCCGGTGAGTGTATATCTGCCTCTCCAGAGAATCCAGCATGACTGAAAAATCCAAACAAGTCTAAGCTGGACAAAAACACAATGAATTGCACTGAGATGTAAAGCACACTGCATGTGTGCTACAGAGACAAAGAAAACAGACACTTATCTTAGCTGAATTGACAGCAGGGCATGAGGAGCCAGACAGAGATGCAATCCCTCCAAGTACAATGGACAACTGGCAGGGAATCATGCATCCTGCACACCTAAATACCTAGCAGAGCTGCAATCAGCAGAAACACCTGCCCTGGATTACAACCCAGAGACAACTGCACTACCACCAAGAACCACCGGAGGGAGCCCAAGAGCAGAATTCACAACAGTACCCCCCCCCCCCTTGAAGAGGGGTCACCGAACCCTCACCAGAGCCCCCAGGCCGATCAGGACGAGCCAGATGAAAGGCACGGAGCAAATCAGCAGCATGGACATCAGAGGCAAAAACCCAAGAATTATCCTCCTGGCCATAACCCTTCCATTTGACCAGATACTGAAGCTTCCGCCTCGAAAAACGAGAATCCAAAATCTTCTCAACCACATACTCCAACTCCCCATCAACCAACACAGGGGCAGGAGGATCAACAGAGGGAACAACGGGCACCACATATTTCCGCAATAAAGATCTATGGAAAACATTATGGATGGCAAAAGAGGCCGGAAGGGCCAAACGAAAAGACACCGGATTGATAATCTCAGAAATCCTATAAGGACCAATAAACCGAGGCTTAAACTTAGGGGAAGAAACCTTCATAGGAACATGACGGGAAGACAACCAGACCAAATCCCCAACCCGAAGCCGGGAACCAACACGCCGACGACGGTTAGCAAAACGTTGAGCCTCCTCCTGAGACAACACCAAATTGTCCACCACATGAGCCCATATCTGCTGCAACCTGTCAACGACAGAATCCACACCACGACAATCAGAAGGCTCAACCTGCCCTGAAGAAAAACGAGGATGAAAACCAAAATTACAAAAGAAGGGCGAAACCAAAGTAGCCGAACTAGCCCGATTATTAAGGGCAAACTCGGCCAATGGCAAGAAAGCCACCCAATCATCCTGATCAGCAGACACAAAGCATCTCAAATAGGTCTCCAAGGTCTGATTAGTTCGCTCAGTTTGGCCATTTGTCTGAGGATGAAATGCAGAAGAAAAAGACAAAAGGCCCGCCAAAACCTAGAAACAAACTAACTGGGAACCTCTGTCGGACACAATATTCTCCGGAATACCATGGAAACGAACCACATGCTGAAAAAACAACGGAACCAAATCAGAAGAGGAAGGCAATTTAGGCAAAGACACCAAATGAACCATCTTAGAAAACCGGTCACAAACCACCCAGATAACTGACATCCTCTGGGAAACCGGAAGATCTGAAATAAAATCCATAGAAATATGCGTTCAGGGCCTCTCAGGGACCGGCAAAGGCAAAAGCAACCCATTAGCACGGGAACAACAAGGCTTGGCCCGCGCACAAGTCCCACAGGACTGCACAAAAGAACGCACATAACGCAACAAAGAAGGCCACCAAAAGGACCTACCAACCAAATCTCTGGTACCAAAAATACCAGGATGGCCAGCCAACACAGAACAATGAACCTCAGAAATCACTCTACTAGTCCATCTATCAGGAACAAATAGTTTCCCCAGTGGACAGCGGTCAGGTTTGTCAGCCTGAAATTCCTGAAGAACCCGTCGTAAATCAGGGGAGATGGCAGAAAGAATCACCCCTTCCTTCAGAATGCCGACCGGTTCAAGGACCTCAGGAGAATCAGGCAAAAAACTCCTAGAGAGGGCATCAGCCTTAATATTCTTAGAACCAGGAAGATACGAGACCACGAAATCAAAACGGGAGAAAAACAGGGACCATCAAGCCTGTCTAGGATTCAGCCGTTTGGCAGACTCGAGGTAAATCAGATTTTTATGATCGGTCAAGAAGACCACAATACGGTGCTTGGCTCCCTCAAGCCAATGTCACCATTCCTCAAACGCCCACTTCATAGCCAACAACTCCCGATTGCCGACATCATAATTGCGTTCATCAGGCGAAAACTTACGGGAAAAGAAGGCACAAGGTTTCATCAAGGAACCATCAGAATTCCTCTGAGACAAAACGGCCCCTGCCCCAATCTCAGAAGCGTCAACCTCAACCTGAAACGGAAGAGAAACATCCGGCTGACGCAACACCGGGGCCGAAGTAAATCGGCGTTTAAGCTCCTGAAAGGCAGAGACAGCCGCAGAGGACCAATTCATCACATCAGCGCCTTTCTTCGTCAAATCGGTCAGGGGTTTAACCACACTGGAGAAGTTAGCAATGAAACGGCGATAAAAATTAGCAAAGCCCAAAAATTTCTGAAGGCTCTTCACGGAAGTGGGCTGAATCCAATCATGAATGGCCTGTACCTTAACCGGATCCATCTCTATAGATGAGGGAGAAAAAATGAAGCCCAAAAAAGAAACCTTCTGCACTCCAAAGAGACACTTAGACCCCTTCACAAATAAAGCATTATCACGAAGGATCTGAAATACCATCCTGACCTGTTTCACATGAGACTCCCAATCATCGGAAAAAATCAAAATGTCATCCAAATATATAATCAAGAATTTATCAAGATAATTCCGGAAGATATCATGCATGAAGGACTGAAAAACAGATGGAGCATTAGAGAGTCCGAATGGCATCACAAGGTATTCAAAATGGCCTTCGGGCATATTAAACGCAGTTTTCCATTCATCACCCTGCTTAATACGAACAAGATTATATGCCCCTCGAAGGTCAATCTTAGTAAACCAACTAGCCCCCTTAATCCTAGCAAACAAATCGGAAAGCAAAGGCAAGGGGTATTGAAACTTGACCGTGATCTTATTCAAGAGGCGATAATCAATACAGGGTCTCAAGGAGCCATCCTTCTTAGCAACAAAAACAAATCCCGCTCCCAACGGTGAAGAAGATGGCCGAATATGCCCTTTCTCCAAAGACTCCTTAACATAACTCCGCATGGCGGTATGTTCAGGCACAGACAGGTTGAAAAGTCGGCCCTTAGGAATCTTACAGCCCGGAATCAAGTCAATAGCACAATCACAGTCCCTATGCGGTGGAAGGGAACTGGACTTGGGCTCGTCGAATACATCCTGAAAATGAGACAAAAACTCTGGAATTTCAGAAGAGGAGGAAGAGGAGATTGACATCAAAGGAACGTCATTATGAATCCCCTGACAACCCCAACTAGTCACAGACATAGATTTCCAATCCAACACCGGATTATGTACCTGCAACCATGGAAAACCCAGCACAATAGCATCATGCAAATTATGCAACACCAGAAAACGACAATCTTCCTGATGGGCCGGCGCCATGCACATGGTCACCTGTGTCCAAAACTGAGGTTTATTTTTAACCAAAGGTGTAGCATCAATGCCCCTTAAAGGAATAGGGTTCTCCAAAGACTGCAAGGGGAAACCACAACGCTTGGCAAATTCAAAGTCCATTAAGTTCAAAGCGGCGCCTGAATCCACAAACGCCATGACAGAAAATGACGACAATGAGCAGATCAAGAACACAGATAACAGAAATTTAGGTTGTACAGTACTGATGGTAACTGAACTAGCGATTCTCTTTGTACGCTTAGGGCTGACTGAAATGACATGAGAAGCATCGCCACAATAAAAACACAACCTATTCTGACGTCTGAATCCTTGTCGTTCCGCTCTAGGCAGAATCCTATCACACTGCATAGGCTCAGGTATCTGCTCAGAGGACAACGCCACAGTGCGCACAGTTCTGCGCTCCCGCAAGCGCCGATCAATCTGAATGGCCAGAGACATAGAATCACTCAGACCAACAGGCGTGGGAAACCCCACCATAACATCTTCACGGATTCAGAAAGACCTTTCTGAAAATTGCCGCCAAAGCTTCATCATTCCATTTAGTCAGCACAGACCATTTTCTAAATTTCTGACAATACAATTCTGCCGCTTCTTGACCCTGACACAGGGCCAACAAGGTCTTCTCAGCATGATCCACAGAATTTGGTTCATCATATAATAATCCTAAAGCCTGAAAAAAGGCATCTACATTAAGCAAGGCCGGATTCCCAGATTCCAGGGAAAATGCCCAATCCTGAGGGTCGCCACGCAGCAGGGAGATGACAATTTTAACCTGCTGAATGGGATCACCAGAGGAACGAGGTTTCAGAGCAAAAAACAGTTTACAGTTGTTTTTGAAACTCAAAAATTTGGACCTGTCCCCAAAAAACAAATCAGGAGTAGGAATCCTAGGCTCTAAAACCGGAGTTTGAACAATATAATCTGAAATACCTTGTACCCTAGCAGCAAGCTGGCTGCATGTGTGCTACAGAGACAAAGAAAACAGACACTTATCTTAGCTGAATTGACAGCAGGGCATGAGGAGCCAGACAGAGATGCAATCCCTCCAAGTACAATGGACAACTGGCAGGGAATCATGCATCCTGCACACCTAAATACCTAGCAGAGCTGCAATCAGCAGAAACACCTGCCCTGGATTACAACCCAGTGACAACTGCACTGCCACCAAGAACCACCGGAGGGAGCCCAAGAGCAGAATTCACAACAATACCCTTCGTGTGCCCTCTGTATACCTTCCGTGTACCCCCTGTATACCCATATACCCACTGTGCACCCTCTATACACCCTCTGTGTGCCCTCTGTATACCCATATACCCTCTATATACCCTCCATATACCCACGGTGTACCCTCTATATACCCTCCGCGTGCCCCCTGTATACCCATATACCCTCTATATACCCCCTGTATACCCTCTATATACCCTCCGTGTGCCCCCTGTATACCCATATACCCTCTATATACCCCCTGTATACCCATATATCCTCTATATACCCCCTGTATACCCTCTATATACCTTCCGTGTGCCCCTTGTATACCCATATACCCTCCATATACCCCCTGTATACCCTCTGTATACCCTCTGTGTACCCCCTGTATACCCATATACCCTCCATATACCCACTGTGCACCCTCTGTATACCCATATACCCTCTATATACCATCCATATACCCACTGTATACCCATATACCCTCTGTATACCCCCGTGTATCCTCTATATATCCTCCATGTGCCTCCTGTATACCCATATACCCTTCATATACCCCTGTGTACCCCCTGTGTACTTTCTATATACCCTTCATGTGCCCCCTGTATATACGCTCTGTGTGTGAGCAGGTTGCGGGATGCAGTAACGGACAGGAGACAGAGCAAGGGTTAACAATTTTAATACTAGGATACTCCTCGCAGGGAGGTTAAAGGTTAACTCGGGGGTGGGGTAGGCAGTTCACAAATATGGATAAGATGCAGGGGTTAAGAAACAGTGGAAACAAGGTATTGACAGTTCTTGGGGGTTAACTTATCCTGTCAGACGTTTATCACGATGTGGTCATCCTGGAGCAGGTGATGGCGCCAACAACGGCTGACGCGGCGCTTGTCCAATATGGTCCTGGAAGTAACGATAATAATAATAATAATAATCTTTATTTTTTATATAGCGCTAACATATTACGCAGCGCTTTACAGACATTACCATCACTGTCCCCAATGGGGCTCACAATCTAAATGATCCGTGTTCTGGCGGCAGCAGGCGGTCTCCGGCACCTTGCGCTGAGCCCCCAGTCCATGTACTGATGTGGCCGGAGGAGCGTGGACCCCGGCAGTGTCTGAGCCCGACGGGACCCGGCAGACACACACCGGTGAATCAGGGCGCAGGTGACGGTCCTGCCCCCGGTCTCTCTGGCAGCACGCGCACAGCACTCACTAGCCCAGAACGCTCAGCACCGCGCTGTGCACTCACCAACGGGTACGCTGCACGTCCCTCCTCACAGTCTCTGTCAGCGGTGGCGGGGAGGCTCGGGCGCGGGCCTGCGCTATACTGATGCTCAAGGGCCGGAGCAGTCATGTCTGTAAACCCTTGGCCACGCCCCCTGTTTCCACCTGCAATGATTGGTCCGGTCTCTTAAGCTTTCCCCCGGACAACAGTGGAGACAGCCCCGACAGTTCCGGAGCTGGCACAAAAAAGGTACCCACGGCACAGTGCCTCTTCTTACATGTGTAACCCTTGTATACCCATATACCCTCTATATACCCTCCATATATCCCCAGTGTACCCTCTGTATACCCTCTATATACCCCTGTGTACCCTGTATACCCTCCGTGTACACCCTCTATACCGAGTATACCCCCTGTATACACCCTATATACCCCCTGTGTACCCGCTGTATACCCTCTATATACCTTCCGTGTACACCCTGTATACCCATACACCCTCTATATTCCCCCTCTGAACCCCCTCTATATACCCTCCATATACCCACTGGGTTCCCTTTATACCCAGTATACCCTCTATATACCCTCTGTGTATCCCCTGTGTACCCTCTGCATACCACCTGTATACCCTCTATGCCCAGTATACCCTCTATATACCCTCCGTGTATCCCCTGTGTACCCTCTGCATACCCCCTGTATACCCTCTATGCCCAGTATACACCCTGTATACCCTCTATATACCCCCTGTATACCCTCTGTATACCCCCTGTATACCCTCTATGCCCAATATACACCCTGTATACCCATATACCCTCTATATACCACTTGTGTACCCTCTGTATACCCTCTATGTACCCTCCATATACCCACTGTGTACCCTCTATACCCAGTATACCCCCTGTATACCCCATGTGTACCCTCTGTACACCCTCCGTGTACCCCCTGTATACCCTCTATACCCAGTATACACGTGACCGCTCACGCGACCAATCACAGGCTGCGACGTCATCTAAGGTCTTTCAAGCGCTCATTCTTAGGAACGGAAGATGCCGGTTACATCGGTAAGGTCCAGGCTGCGTCGGAGAGGTGAGTATATCAATATTTTTTATTTTTATTCTTTATTTTACACATTAATATGGATCCCAGGGCCTGAAGGAGAGTTTCCTCTCCTTCAGACCCTGGGAACCATACAGGATACCTTCCGATACTTGGTGTCCCATTGACTTGTATTGGTATCGGGTATCGGTATCGGCAATATCCGATACTTTTCGGGCATTGGACGATACTATCCGATACCGATACTTTCAAGTATCGGACGGTATGGCTCAACACTAGTAAAGACTCTTCCTTATGGGACTGTGTTGGGAAGAGACTTACCCCTGTTCTGGTCCCTGTGGGAGACCAGGGTCAACCCTATCGGGATCTTCGGGTTCCACGGCCTGAATAACATTTATCCTGAAGGACTTCACCTAGAGATGTCACTGGTGAGTCAGTGTGTTACCTGTACACTGACGCTATACACTGCATACTATATACAGAGCTCCTGTGTACAATGTCACTGGCGATCACTGAATTACCTGTACACTGACAGTATATACAGAGCTCCTGTGTATAAAGTCACCAGTGATCACAGTATAACCTTTACACTGACACTATATACAGAGCTCCTGTGTATAATGTCACCAGTGATCACTGTATTACCTGTACACTGATACTGTATACAGAGCTTCTGTGTATAATGTCATTGATCACTGTATTACATGTACACTGATACTGTATACAGAGCTCCTAAGTACAGATCTGTGTATAATGGCACTTATGGTGATATTAGCACTGTGTTGTTTTTTTTATTAATGATCAGTATTGTAGTATTCAGTCACTATGTGGTGGTAATATGTTGTCCGACCATGGTGTGGCGGTATTTGTTCTTTGTATGTGCTGTTATTTGGTCACTATGTGGTGGTAATATGTGGTCTGGTCGTGCTGTGGTTGTATTTGTGTAAATAAATGGAAAATCAGCTCACCCCTGAGGTGTAATTCCAGTCCAGGATAGGAGCACAGCAATCCTGCTACTGCACAGCACTCGGCAACTTGAACAGTTTCGAACAATAAAGTTCACGTGTGACCAGTGTTCAAGAACTTTATCGTTCGAAACGCGTATGGTTCTTCTTGTACATCACCCCCTAATTTATATTTGCAATGTTGTCGGAGACATCCTGTACCATTTTAAAAAGAATTCTTCCAAATAAAGCCAAATGAAAGATTTTTAACAACACCCTGGTGTGTGAGCTGGATCCATTTTCACATTGTTCAAGTGATGGTATTTGTCCCTTGTATGTGCTATTGTTTGGTCACTATGTGGTGGTAATATGTGGTCTGGTCATGGTGTGGCGGTATTTGTTCCTTGTATCTGGTGTTATTGGTCACCATGTGGTGGTAATATGTGGTCTGGTCATGGTGCGGTGGTATTTGTTCCTTGTACGTGATGTTATCCGGTCACTGTGGTGGTAATATATGATCTGGTCATGGTGCGATGGTACTTGTCCTTTGTATGTGATACTATTGGTCATTTTAAAAATTGAAAAATAAATAAAAATATACCTAAATTGTATTGCATATTTTAACAAATGTTTAATAGGTTACAGTAGAGTAGGGCCTGGCCAAAAGAGTCTACCTTGTTGTGGTGGCAGCTTAAAACATCCTTTGGCCAAAACAAAAGCTGCTGGCTATATGTGTGATCTGGTGATGGCAACTGTTAATATGTGATTGGTGAGGACGTGGTGCAGAAGTGGAGTTTTTCTATGAGTGGGCGGTGGGACTGTGGAAAGCTCGAGGGGTGGAGGCGGAGCTGGGGTGGAGTCTGGGCAGAGTCTCAAGGGGGCCCCGAAAATTTTGGAGTCTGGGCAGAGTCTCAAGGGGGCCCCGAAAATTTTGTGAGTATGGGGCCCCGAAATTCCTAGCGCCGCTCAGGACTCATCTTCCTTAATGCTGACCAGACTTTGTACCGGGCCTCTGAACAGAACGTGGACGCTGGTGAGGGTGCCTCTTTCATAGCTGCGATATGCTGCTTCAACAGGTTAGTTGTCTGCTGCTGTTACTGCAGCGCCTATTGCTGCTGCCGTTGCTGATTCTCCTGCTTTTACCGCTACAACTGCAGTGCCTCTTGCTGCTACCGCTGGAACTGTAGCTGCTGCTGCTCCTGCTGCTGTTGCTGAGTGAGGACCAACTGTTTCAAAAGCTCCTCCATCTTGTTGGCAGACTTGGGCTTCAGTGTCACAGGTCTAATCACTGACATGCAGCACGCTTTGGGGTATGCCTCAGTTCACACTGCCTGCATTCTCCAACCATATGTAGTGCATGTGTATATATTTTATATATATGTGTATATATATATATATATATATATATATATATATATATATATATATTGAAGAAAATTTGGCAGCACTACCAAAAGAAATAGGGTGCAATAACACCTGTTAAGGTAATGTCCAAAGTGTCAGCACAAACTATCCGTCGACATGTGAGTGAAATGAAATGCTTTGGCAGAAGACCCAGGAGGACTCCACTGCTGGCACAAAGACATAAAAAAGCTAGACTGCAGTTTGCAAAAATGTATGTGAGTAACCAAAATCTTTCTGTAGAAGTGTCTGATAGACAGATGAGACTATGATAGAGCTTTTTTGTAAAGCATATCATTCTACTGTTTATCGAAAATGGAATGAAGCTTACAAAGCAAAGAACACAGTACCTACAGTCAGATATGGTGGAAGATCACAGATGTTTTGATGTTGTTTTGCTGCCTCTGGCACTGGGGGCCTTGATTGTGTGCAAGACATCATGAAATCTGAAGATTACCAAAGGATTTTGGGTGGCAATGTAGTGCCCAGGGTCAGTAAGCTTGGTTTGCGTCCTAGGTCATGGGAGAGATCTTAAGCCCCGAGGGTGGTTTGCATGTTAATGACCGGGCCAATTTTTACAATTCTGACCACTGTCCCTTTATGAGGTTATAACTCTGGAACGCTTCAACGGATCTTGGTGATTCTGACATTGTTTTCTCGTGACATATTGTACTTCATGTTAGGGATAAAAGTTGTGAAAAAAACGGAAATTTGGCGAAAATTTAGAAAATTTCGCAATTTTCCAACTTTGAATTTTTATGCCCTTAAATCACAGAGATATGTCACGCAAAATACTTAATAAGTAACATTTCCCACATGTCTACTTTACATCAGCACAATTTTGTAACCAAAATTTTTTTTGTTAGGGAGTTATAAGGGTTAAAAGTTGACCAGAAATTTCTCATTTTTACAACACCATTTTTTTTTAGGGACCACATCTCATTTGAAGTCATTTTGAGGGGTCTATATGATAGAAAATAACCAAGTCTGACACCATTCTAAAAACTGCACCCCTCAAGGTGCTCAAAACCACATTCAAGAAGTTTATTAACCCTTCAGGTGTTTCACAGGAATTTTTGGAATGTTTAAATAAAAATGAACATTTAACTTTTTTTCACACAAAATTTATTTCAGCTCCAATTTGTTTTATTTTACCAAGGGTAACAGGAGAAAATGGACCCCAAAAGTTGTTGTACAATTTGTCCTGAGTACGCTGATACCCCATATGTGGGGGTAAACCACTGTTTGGGCGCATGGCAGAGCTCGGAAGGAAAGGAGCGCCATTTTACTTTTCAATGCAAAATTGACTGGAATTGAGATGGGACGCCATGTTGCATTTGGAGAGCCCCTCATGTGCCTAAACATTGAAACCCCCCACAAGTGACACCATTTTGGAAAGTAGACCCCTTAAGGAACTTATCTAGATGTGTGGTGAGCACTTTGACCCAACAAGTGCTTCACAGAAGTTTATAATGCAGAGCCGTAAAAATAAAAAATCATATTTTTTCACAAAAATGATCTTTTCGCCCCCAGTTTTTTATTTTCCCAAGGGTAAGAGAAGAAATTAGACCACAAAAGTTGTTGAGCAATTTGTCCTGAGTACGCTGATACCCCATATGTGGGTGTAAACCATTGTTTGGGCGCAGGGCAGAGCTCGGAAGGGAAGGAGCGCCATTTTACTTTTCAATGCAAAATTGACTGGAATTAAGATGGGACGCCATGTTGTGTTTGGAGAGCCCCTGATGTGCCTATACATTGAAACCCCCCACAAGTAACACCATTTTGGAAAGTAGACCCCTTAAGGAACTTATCTAGATGTGTGGTGAGCACTTTGACCCAACAAGTGCTTCACAGAAGTTTATAATGCAGAGCCGTAAAAATAAAAAATCATATTTTTTCACAAAAATGGATATTTTTGCTCCCAATTTGTTATTTTCCCAAGGGTAAGAGAAGAAATTGGACCCTAAAAGTTGTTGTGCAATTTATCCTGAATACGCTGATACCCCATATGTGGGGGTAAACCACTGTTTGGGCGCATGGGAGAGCTCGGAAGGGAAGGAGCGCCGTTTGACTTTTCAATGCAAAATTGACTGGAATTGAGATGGGACACCATGTCGCGTTTGGAGAGCCCCTGATGTGCCTAAACATTAAAACCCCCCACAAGTGACACCATTTTGGAAAGTAAACCCCCTAAGGAACTTATCTAGATGTGTTTTGAGAGCTTTGAACCCCCAAGTGTTTCACTACAGTTTATAACGCAGAGCCGTGAAAATAAAAATTCTTTTTTTCAGAAAAATTATTTTGTAGCCCCCAGTTTTGTATTTTCACAAGGGTATCAGGAGAAATTGGACCCCAAAAGTTGTTGTCCAATTTGTCCTGAGTACGCTGATACCCCATATGTGAGGGGGAACCACTGTTTGGGCGCATGGCAGAGCTCGGAAGGGAAGGAGCGCCATTTGGAATGCAGACTTAGATGGATTGGTCTGCAGGCGTCACGTTGCATTTGCAGAGCCCCTGATGTACCCAAACAGTACAACCCCACAAGTGACCCCATATTGGAAACTAGACCTCCCAAGGATCGTATCTAGATGTGTTGTGAGAACTTTGAACCCCCAAGTGTTTCACTACAGTTTACAACGCAGAGCCGTGAAAATAAAAAATCATTTTTTTTCCCACAAAAATGATTTTTAGCCCCCCAAATTTTTATTTTCCCAAGGATAACAAGAGAACTTCGACCCCAAAAGTTGTTGTCCAATTTGTCCCGAGTACGCTGATACCCCATATGTTGGGGTAAACTCCTGTTTGGGCGCACGGGAGAGCGCTGAAGGGAAGGAGCACTGTTTTACTTTTTCAACGCAGAATTGGCTGGAATTGAGATCGGACGCCATGTCGCGTTTGGAGAGCCCCTGATGTGCCTAAACAGTGGAAACTCCCCAATTCTACCTGAAACCCTAATCCAAACACACCCCTAATCCTAATCCCAATGGTAACCCTAACCACACCCCTAACCCTGACACACCCCTAACTCTAATCCCAACCCTAATCCCACCCGTAAATGTAATCCAAACCCTAACTTTAGCCCCAACCCTAACCCTAACTTTAGCCCCAACCCTAACTTTAGCTCCAACCCTAGCCCCAACCCTAGCCCTAACCCTAACCCTAGCTCTAACCCTAACCCTAGCCCTAACCCTAGCCCTAACCCTAGCCCTAACCCTAGCCCTAACCCTAATGGGAAAATGGAAATAAATACATTTTTTAAATTTTTTTATTTTTCCCTAACTAAGGGGGTGATGAAGGGGGGTTTGATTTACTTTTATAGCGGGTTTATTAGCGGATTTTTATGATTGGCAGCCGTCACACACTGAAAGACGCTTTTTATTGCAAAAAATATTTTTTGCGTTACCACATTTTGAGAGCTATAATTTTTCCATATTTTGGTCCACAGAGTCATGTGAGGTCTTGTTTTTTGCGGGACTAGTTGACATTTTTACTGATAACATTTTCGGGTACATGACAGTTTTTGATCACTTTTTATTCCGATTTTTGTGAGGCAGAATGACCAAAAACCAGCTATTCATGAAATTCTTTTGGGGGAGGCGTTTATACCGTTCCGCGTTTGGTAAAATTGATAAAGCAGTTTTATTCTTTGGGTCAGTACGATTACAGCGATACCTCATTTATATCATTTTTTTATTTTTTGGCGCTTTTATACGATAAAAGCTATTTTATAGAAAAAATATTTATTTTGGCATCGCTTTATTCTGAGGACTATAACTTTTTTTATTTTTTTGCTTATGATGCTGTATGGCGGCTCGTTTTTTGCGGGACAAGATGATGTTTTCAGCGGTACCATGGTTATTTATATCCGTCTTTTTGATCGCATGTTATTCCACTTTTTGTTCGGCGGTATGATAATAAAGCGTTGTTTTTTGGCTCGTTTTTTTTTTTCTTACGGTGTTCACTGAAGGGGTTAACTAGTGGGACAGTTTTATAGGTTGGGTCATTACGGACGCGGCGATACTAAATATGTGTACTTTTATTGTTTTTTTTTTATTTTTTTAGATAAAGAAATGTATTTATGGGAATAATATTTTTTTTTTCTTTATTTAGGAATTTTTATTTTTTTTTACACACGTGGAAATTTTTTTTTTACTTTGTCCCAGGGGGGGACATCACAGATCGCCAATCTGATAGTTTGAATACCACTCTATCAGATCGGCGATCTCACTCACATCGCCGCAGGCTTACCAGCGCCTACACGGCACCCGGAAGTGCTCCCTGCAGGACCCGGATGCAGCCCCGCGGCCATTTTGGATCCGGGGCCTGCAGGGAGGAGACGCTCGGTACAAGGTGAGTACATCGCCTTGTACCGATCGTCTCAGGGAAGCACGCAGGGAGCCCCCTCCCTGCGCGATGCTTCCCTGTACCGCCGGTACACCGCGATCATGTTTGATCTCGGTGTGCCGGGGGTTAATGTGCCGGGGGCGGTCCGTGACCGCTCCTGGCACATAGTGCCGGATGTCAGCTGCAATAGGCAGCTGACACCCGGCCGCGATCGGCCGCGCTCCCCCCGTGAGCGCTGCCGATCACATATGACGTACTATCCCGTCACTGGGAATTAAGTCCCAGGTCACCTTGACGGGATAGTACGTCATATGGGATTAAGGGGTTAAAATTGCTGTTGGGAGAAGACGCCTTCACATATGAGCCCTAGAACAGTTTGTAAGAAGAATCATCCACGATTCCAGCTGAGAGGTGTAAGAAGCTTGTAGATGGTTATAGGTATAGAAAAATTGCAGTTATTTACTGTATTACAAAGGGTGCAACCAAATAATAAGTGTCAACAATTTTTTTTCTTGACCATTTTGGGGTTGTGTATTTAATTATGTCCAATTTGCCTTTTTTTTCTGTGTTGTTCCAATACACACAAAGGAAATAAACCTGTGTATAACAAAACATGGGGAATTGTAATAACGTTCTGGAAGAAATAATTCATTTTCTGGAACAATTTCAAGGGTGCCAACACTTTTGTCCATGACTGTATATATAAAGTACATATACATCTTTCGCATGCACATAATTAGCTAAAACAGTAACACCCCTCTAAGGTTAAAGTATAGGCAGAAAGCTCTTTAGCTTCCCCTAGTGGTTGTTGTGTGTGTTAAAAAGGTGGCAATAAAGAATAGCTGCTCTGTCTGAATTGTGCATATCCTCCTGTCACCTCCAGAGCTGCAGTAAATATTCTGTTGTTACATGATGTCTTATCCTCCAGTCACACTCGGAGCTGCAGCACTATTTCCTATTTCTATCATATTGTGAATACGCTATTTTTTGTTAACAACCTTGATGTTTAGTGTAAAACTTCAGAGTAGAGCCACGCAGGTAGCGTCAGAGAGAGAAGGACACTCTGGTCCTACCCGGAGCAGGACGTCTTGTCCCAGATCTGCAGCACATGTTGGAATGTTGGAAGATGTTTGAGCTCTGGAAACCTGAGAGATGGTGTCTGTCTGAGATGATGGGCTGTCACTAAAAGATGCACTGTCACCAGTCTACCTGAAGATGGGCTAGCACTAGAAGTTGAAGAGACAAGCAGTCACTAGTAAATGAGAAGACACACTGTCACTAGAGGATGGGGAGAAGGGCTGTCACCAGAAGGTGGGATGTCACCAGAAAAAAAAGGACGAGATTAGCTGTCCCCAGAAGACAGGCTGTCAATAGAAATCAAGAAGACGAGTTGTCACCAGAAGTTGAAGAGTTGGTCTGTCACCAGAAGATGGACTATCACCAGAAGACAAGGAGACAGACCATCACCAGAAAACAGGCCATCACCAGAAGATGAGGAGAATTTTTCTCACCAAAAGAAGAGTAGTTGGGCTGTCGCCAGAAGATAGGCATCCTCACTGTCAATAGTAGACATGCTGTCACCAGAAGACAAGGAGACAGGCTGTCACCAGACAACGAGGAGATGGACTGTCACCTAAACAAGAGAAGACAGGCTGTCACCAGAAGATGAGGAGATGAACTGTGATCAGAGGATAAGCTGACACCAGGAGATGAGGAGATGGAAGATGAGACAGACTATTACCATAAAGACAGGGAGAAGGGCTGACACCAGAAAATGGGAAGATGGGCTATCACCACAGTAGCATGGTGGCTCAGTGGATAGCACTGCAGCCTTGCAGCGCTGGAGTCCTGGGTTCAAGTCCAACCTTGGACAACATCTGCAAAGAGTTTGTATGTTCTCTCCATGTTTGCATGGGTTTCCTCCGGGTTCTCCGGTTTCCTCCCACATTTCAAAGGCATACTGATAGGGAATCTAGATAGTGAGCCCCATCGGGGACAGCTATAATAATGTGTGGAAACTGTAAAGCGCTGCGGAATATGTTAGCGCTATATAAAAATATAGATTATTATTAGAAGATGAGGAGACAAACTGTTACTAGAAGATATGTTATCATCAGAAGTTACTGGGAGTTGATGAGATGGACTGTCACCAGAAGATGAGGAGACAGGCTGTCACTATAAGTCATCAACAGTCATAATAAGACAGGGAGAAGGGCTGACACCAGAAGACAGGACAAAGGGGTGTCACCAGAAGATGGAGAGATGGGGCAGTCAAGAGGATACATACTGTCACCAGACATAGTATCACCAGAAAATGAGGAGATGGCCTGTCAACAGGAGATGAGGAGATGGACTGTTGCCAGAAAACAGGCTGTCATCAGAAGACAAGGAGTTGTGCTGTCACCAGAAGATCAACTGTCTCCAGAAGACAATGAGACATGCTATTACAAGAAGATTAACTGTTTCCAGAAGAAATGTGGAGACCAACTGTCATCGGAAGAGGAGGAGATGGGCTGTTACCCTAAGACAGGAGATAGGATATCACTAAAAGAAGAGGAGACAGACTGTCACCAGAAGACAAGGAGACGGACTATCAACAGAAAATGGGAAAACTGTCCATTACCAAAAGATGAGGAGACATGCTGTCAACAGAGGAAACGTAGTTGGGCTGTCTCCAGATGATGAAACAACAAGCTGGAGAATTAGGAGACATACTGTCACCAGAAGAAGTGGGAAAGGTCTGACACCAGAAAGAAGACAGGAAAATGGGCTGTCACTAGAATGACTGGCCTACTGACTGTCATGAAAAAACTAGAAGACAATCTGTCATCTGAAAATGAGGTGACAGGCTGTCACAAGAAGACGAAGAGACGGACTGTCACCGGAAAACGAGGAGATGAGTCAAGGAGAAGGGCTGTCACCAGAAGACTATTAGACATGCTGTTGCAGCGCCCCAGAGTCCTGGTCGTTGCAGTACTGTGGCTCCGCCACTATGGGGAGCCATGGTGCGTCCGATGGCACTGAAGGAGTTCATCTGACCAGGTATCACAGACACCAATACATTTCACAGCTGGGCCTCCGGGGGGAGCTAAGGGTTCTATTCATTAGGCCACTCCCCACCATAGTGGGTAAACTGGGGGTCAGGCAGGAAGTTAGATCAGAAAGCTGACTGGGTTGGAAACAGGCAACACCTTGTGGCAGAGGGTGTTGTGGGGGAACATACAGTAGGGTCTCTGTCAGGGGTGGGATCCTGACAGAGGCTTGGCAACTTGAGCAAACGTAACGGGACCGCGCCTGTTCCGGGTAGCGGCGGTGCCCAAGGAAGGACTAGAAGCGAGATAGATTGTGCTGAGTGAGAAACGAGATCAAGCAAAAGGAGAAATACCAGTAGGGGTTGTGCTGTAAGACCAGAGCAACACCCTACTGAGGCGCACTACCGGTGGCCGGAACGCCGAGGGAGTATTATAACATTCAGCTTCAAGCAATACTCTAAACAGCGGCAGGACAGTCAGTCTAAGGCGGGCTGTCTAACTCAAATCACCTATGCAGTCTTGGGGGGCAACTTGTGGAGAGGGGCGACTCTAGGGTCCCGGAAGAGCTCCGAGCCTACCCGTCAAACGGGTGCCGTTCCAACCAGAACATCAGGGAGGGACGGAGGATTAGAAGAACATCATTTAATCGAGTTGTGAGGGAACTTAAGAAACAGACACAACAGTTGTGGGGGACTTTCCGTAAGCACAGCAGGGAAGGACCACAACACATAGCGCTAGAAGGAAGGCACCGATTTCCACCTGTGAGGAGAACTCTGGAGGTGCCATTGGACCGGCCGGACTTGCGCAGCCTGGTGAACCGTATTCCGGACTGAGGACCCAGAGATCTTCAGTAAAGAGGTAAAGAGACTGCAACCTGGTGTCCTCGTTATTTACTGCACCGCACCACTACGGTCTCACCCCCATCTACACCATCCACACCTGCTATTCCCTGTGCGCCCCACGGCAGGGTCACGGACCGGGGCCTAGCCGCCGTGACATCCCCAGAGCAGAGACTCACACAGGCCCGGTACCGGGTACCCCTCGGCCCTGCGGCGGTGGGGGCGCTACAACTTGGCGTCACGAACAGGATCTACTTAAGCCTGAAGAATCAGGTCATGTGTGCCTTGGAACTGAGATTTGTTGTGCTAGGACTGTATTATGTTGCAAAGACTGTGCTATAACTTTCCCCGCCAAAACCGTCGCCATTATAATAATATGTGGCGCGCAGGGAACATGGGGCGTGTCATCGTGGGCGTAGCTTGGAAGAGCGGCGCGAAGATGGATCCCACCCCTCACAGATACTACTATGTTCAGAAAATCTGCCCATCAAGGAGAAGGGCCCGCCTCCTAGTGTGGGATGGTGGAGGAGAGAAAGGCCGTCCTCCGGACGGGGGGGAGCCAGAGCCTCTGGATGCCACGAGGCAGAATCCGATTGGCAGCATGGAGCGCGGAAGTCACCCCGGAGAGGGAGAGAAGACCCGTACTAGGCTCCGCCAATGGGAGCCGACGGAGTTCGTACCAGGCTGCGCTAATCAGGAGATCCTCGGGGCGGAAGTGGAGGAGCTGTGCCGGCAGTTCCGGAGTCTCTGTCAGCGAGCAACCGTCCCTGGGGAGGAGCCGCACCTGCACCAGGCATCGATCCCACAGCCAACTACAGAGGAGACCGGCACCGGAGATGCGGCGGAAGCAGGTAACAGCGCCGACCCGGGCATGGCGACTGAAGAGCCCCTGCTGGTGGATGTAGACTCCCCCCTACCACGACCACCCGGACGGGTGTGTAGCCGCATCGAGTGCGAGAGGCCCTGGGAAACCCTGCAGACAGCCGATAGCCCCCTGCGTCCCATCAAGCAGTCCCCGCAGCTCCAGGGAGAATGGGTAACTTTCAAGTGGACCCGCGCGGCCACCACCAACCTGATGGGGTTTCCGGGGAGTGCCCAGGAGGAAGGGGAGAGTATCGAGGTCATTCGCCAGAGGGAATACCGCCAGCAGCTGCGCCAGCAAGAAGAGGAGTGGGCCCGCAAGAAGGAACTCCGGCGTCAGGCTGAGCGAGAGAAGGACCTCCAAATTAAAGCCCAGGTCAGGCAGGCTGCTGAGGAGAACTGGGGCCCGCAGCGCCATGGCATGATCAGCACCTTCCGGCTGCAGGGAGGTTGGGGCTTCATTAAGGAGCCCAGTCTTGCTTTGGAAGTATTTGTCAACCGGCGGGATGTAGAGGCGCACCTCGTTGAGGGACACCCAGGCCGGGATCTCTATCCGGGAGACCGAGTTCGGTACACTCGCCACTGGGGAGATAAGGGGTGGTATGCCCTGCATGTGCGCAAATACAAGCCAGAAGTGACAGTACCCTCCTCCGACGATTCACTGAGGCCTGCGGTCATCCCCCCGATCTCCTTGTGTGCTAGATGCTTGCGGACCATCACCCCAAGGAGAACCGTGAGTACCCAGACCCCAATCCGGGGTGCGGACGCCCTTTATGTGGTGGCAGGAGGAGAGCGGTGCTCACGGAAGCCACCCCCAGACTTGGAAGAGTAAACCTCGATACCATGAATATGTACATAGTTTTTTTTGTAACTGTTGGTTTGTTGTTTCCTGATTTTTTGCTGCTGAACCCGTCCAGGGTTAACTCTAAAGGGGATCCTTCTGTGGACCTGGGATCCCTATTGTTTTGCTTTTGTTTGATTTTTCTAAAGTTTTATTTGCACAAGTTTCTAGAACTGCTGAAATCATGAACAGTGCATGATCCGAACTTCTTGTATATAGTTTGCACCTTATTAAAGGCGCTCCCTACTGGTTTTACTTAAAGAAGGACTCTTTGTGAAGATACCACACTGGAACCTTTGCTGAGTATGGACTGGTAGCTTGAGAAGATATGCTACCCCATAGAGACTTGGTCCCCTCTTAAAGGGGTGTTCATTTGTTATGCTTAAACTGTGATATTGCTTAAGAT
Source organism: Ranitomeya variabilis (assembly GCF_051348905.1). Taxonomy (NCBI): domain Eukaryota; kingdom Metazoa; phylum Chordata; class Amphibia; order Anura; family Dendrobatidae; genus Ranitomeya; species Ranitomeya variabilis. Next base: position 8,968,989 of record NC_135234.1, on the reverse strand, counting down.
AGGAAGCAATAATGTCTTGACCAAAGAAAGAGATGATAATGGTTACATGAGAAAGTTATATGTATTTAATTAGTTAATTGTGAAGAAATACTGATGATGTTCTTTAAAAAGAAAAAGTGAAAGATAGCAGAAGGATGCAGTGGGCCCGTAGGAATAGACGTGGTGTCCAGCATGCATGAAAGGAAGAAAGATAATGAGAAGGCTTAAAGTTCGATAGAAAATGTTTTTGATAATGCTGATAGATAGTTAGGATAGAAGGTAAACCCTGAGTCCTCATAGGAGTCATGTAGAGATGACTTAGTGCTCTTAAACTGAAAGTAATGTTATGTTCTATACTGTGTATAGTAGTTGAAAAGGCAGTAGGCCCTGGCTGAACGGGGCGGTCGTGTAACAGAAAGGAGAGGCAGAAGGTCTGGTGCCGATAGGACAGGCGGTCCTGCAGATCTAAAGTAGGAGAATGAGAAAGTTAAATTACCTTATAATGTGATTATAGGAAGGTCTTTAGTGGATTTAGAGTGTAAGTCCTTAAAGGCAATGTTAAATTATTGTCCAACAATTTTGCACTTAGTAGAATACCCGGTTGGGTAACAGGAGTTATTTATAGCCTGTAATTTATAATGTTAACTATGTTTGTAACGTTCAAGTGTCCTTATCTCCCATAAAGGGAAGCCTGTTCAAGTATACTTATTGTTATTATACTCAACGAAACTGTATGTCTTTTTGCTAACTTGTATTGTTGTTTTCTTCCCAGTCCCGGAGTACTGTGTTTAACCAGGGGGGAGTGCAGCGCCCCAGAGTCCTGGTCGTTGCAGTACTGTGGCTCCGCCACTATGGGGAGCCATGGTGCGTCCGATGGCACTGAAGGAGTTCATCTGACCAGGTATCACAGACACCAATACATTTCACAGCTGGGCCTCCGGGGGGAGCTAAGGGTTCTATTCATTAGGCCACTCCCCACCATAGTGGGTAAACTGGGGGTCAGGCAGGAAGTTAGATCAGAAAGCTGACTGGGTTGGAACCAGGCAACACCTTGTGGCAGAGGGTGTTGTGGGGGAAGATACAGTAGGGTCTCTGTCAGTGGTGGGATCCTGACAGAGGCTTGGCAACTTGAGCGAACGTAACGGGACCGCACCTGCTCCGGGTAGCGGCGGTGCCCAAGGAAGGACTAGAAGCGAGATAGATTGTGCTGAGTGAGAAACGAGATCAAGCAAAAGGAGAAATACCAGTACGGGTCGTGCTGTAAGACCGGAGCAACACCCTACTGAGGCGCACTACCGGTGGCCGGAACGCCGAGGGAGTATTATAACATTCAGCTTCAAGCAATACTCTAAACAGCGGCAGGACAGTCAGTCTAAGGCGGGCTGTCTAACTCAAATCACCTATGCAGTCTTGGGGGGCAACTTGTGGAGAGGGGCGACTCTAGGGTCCCGGAAGAGCTCCGAGCCTACCCGTCAAACGGGTGCCGTTCCAACCAGAACATCAGGGAGGGACGGAGGATTAGAAGAACATCATTTAATCGAGTTGTGAGGGAACTTAAGAAACAGACACAACAGTTGTGGGGGACTTTCCGTAAGCACAGCAGGGAAGGACCACAACACATAGCGCTAGAAGGAAGGCACTGATTTCCACCTGTGAGGAGAACTCTGGAGGTGCCATTGGACCGGCCGGACTTGCGCAGCCTGGTGAACCGTATTCCGGACTGAGGACCCAGAGATCTTCAGTAAAGAGGTAAAGAGACTGCAACCTGGTGTCCTCGTTATTTACTGCACCGCACCACTACGGTCTCACCCCCATCTACACCATCCACACCTGCTATTCCCTGTGCGCCCCACGGCAGGGTCACGGACCGGGGCCTAGCCGCCGTGACATCCCCAGAGCAGAGACTCACACAGGCCCGGTACCGGGTACCCCTCGGCCCTGCGGCGGTGGGGGCGCTACACTGTCACCAAAAGAAGAGGTGATGGGTTGTCACTAGAAGACAGACTGTCATCACAAAATGAGGAGACGAACATCACCAAAAGCCGGGATGTCACTAGAAGACGGGAAGATGGGCTGGCACCAGAAGACGAGGAGACAAGCTGTTACCGGAAGATGGGGAGATGCGCTGTCACCAGAAGTTGGGCACACTGACTGTCATGGGAAGACTAGAAAACAGACAATCACCAGAAGATAAGGAAAAGGGTTGTTGTCACCAAAAGAAGAAGAGTCAGGGTGTCACCAGAAAATGAAGAAATGGGCTGTCGCTGGGAGATGAGATGAACGGTCATCAGAAGACAGGCATACTGGCTGTCATGTCAAGACGAGAAGACAGGCTGTCAATAAAAGGCAAGGAGACAGGCTGTTGCTAGAAGATGTGCTGTCAGCAGAAGTTAAGAAAACAGGCTGTCACCAGAAGAGAAGGAGACAGGCTGTTCGTTGAAAATGAGGAGTTGGGCAGTCATCATAAAATGAGGAGACAAATTGTCACGAGAAGAAGTGTAGATGGTCTGTCACCAAAAGACAAGGAGACAGACCGTTCCCAGTAGACAAGCAATCACTTGAAGATGACGATATAGACTGTCATTAAAAAAAACACTTTCAACAGAAAACAAGACGTGCTGTTGCCAGAAGACGAGATGGGCAGTGATTAAATGATGAGAATATGGCCTGTTACCAGAAGACATGCTGTTACTGAAAGACGAGAAGTTGGACTCCAGAAAATGAACTATCACCAGAAGATAGGCTATAAACAGAAGACGAGGATACATACCTTCACTTGAAGATGGTCTGTACCAGAAGACAAAGATAAAGGCTTTCAACAGAAGACAGTATCCAGCAGACAGGAAGACGAGGGGATGTCCTGTCAGCAGAATATGAGGTTTTGGTATTCTGTTTTCCAGTTGAAAAAAGATCGGGAAACAAAATAAGAATCTTGTAGATACAAATTCTTTTAATGGCTAACAAACGTAAAATATGTGATGTTCAGGGTCCACAAACGATCAGGTCATGTGAATGGTCCCATAGATTATCACAGTTACAAGCGCTATCCGTGAAAAATTAACACATTGGGGACAACCACAAATAATCCCTCACGGGAAGGCTTTAACTTCTGATTTTAATCTAAAATGTGAACAATTTAGGGTATAAAATTCAGTTCCTAATCTGCCTGAATAATTTTTGTATAAAGTGCTTACTGCTCCCTGTATTAGTGTAGTGCGTAGCACCTGTGGATGCTAACACTTATCTGGCAGAATAGGACAGTGCATTTTAGCGCACTGGTCCCTCATGTTTCACCGCATTAGCGGCATCATCAGGGGATGGGACATAGGCTTCTCCACAATTTGTTAAATATTTATATATCTCTCCAAAGGTTTTTTGTTATCCTCAAACTTGTAACTTGCTATACTATCCATGAAAACCACGACCAGCGCTCATACGAGAACATCAGACCTCTGAATGAGCGCCAATACCGATTATGCCCCTAATTAGTCAATAAGGACCTGATTTCTCACCTAATATGTTCATTTTAGTGAATCCGTCCTTTCTTGTCCCACTATTCCTTTCTTAGGAAACTTGCTGATCATGCTCAGTGCTTCTCTGTCAGTGCAGTGCTGACAGTTTCTACAGCATGGGGATGCTGCTACATCTCCATGCTATAGAAGTGATCAGCCTGCAAAAAATGATTGTCCCATAGTGGGACAAAGTAAAAAAGTTATAAAAAAGTAAAAAAAAAAAAAAATTAATTTAATTGTAAAAATATTATTTTAAAAATAATAATAATCAATATATATTCTCTCTAAGTAAATATTTGAATAAAAAAAAACAAAACAATAAAAGTATACATATTTGGTATCGATTGTACACATATTTGGTATCGTCGCGTCCGCAATGACCTGACCTATAAAACTGTCCCACTAGTTAATCCCTTTAATGAACACCATAAAAGATCGTCATACCGGCGAATAAAAAGTGGAATAAGACGCAATCAAAAACAGATATAAATAATCATGGTACCACTGAAAACTTCATTTTTTCACGCAAAAAAACAAGCCGCAATACAGCTCCATCAGAGAAAAAATAAAAAAGCTAAATAATAAAAGAGATGCAAAAATAATTATTTTTTCTATAAAATAGTTTTTATTGTGTAAAAGCGCCAAAACATAAAAAAATATAAATGAGGTATCGCTGTGCTGTACTGGCCCGAAGAATAAAGCTGCTTTACCAAATTTACCACACATGGAACGGTATAAACCCCCCAAAAAAAATCCTGAATTGCTGGTTTTTGTTCATTCTGCCTCCCAAAAATCAGAATAGAAAGCAATCAAAAAATGTCATGTGCACGAAAATGGTGCTAATAAAAACATCAGCTCGTCCCGCAAAAAAACAAGCCATCACATGACTCTATTGGCCGAAATATGGAAATAAAAAGCATCTTTTAATGTGTGACATGTTGTGATCCGCTTTTTGGGCTCCCCTAGTGGTGGCTGGTGGTACTGGAGACTTGTGTGTGCTTTTCTGCCTCAGCTCACCTGCTTCCATCAGTTTTGGGAGTTCCCTATTTAGCCTTGCTCTCCAGTCACTTCCTTGCCGGTCATCATTGTAACCTGAGTCATTCAGTTGCATGTTCCTGCTACTAGTCTGCTGATCAGCTAAGTGGACTCTTGTCCTTATTGTTTTGTTTTTCTTGTCCAGTTTACAGTTTTGTCATTTCCTGTTACTGGAAGCTCTTGTGGACTGAAATTGCCACTCCTGTGTCATGAGTTGACACAGGAGTCTTAAAGTAATTTCAGGATGGGTTTTTGAAAGGGTTTTTCAGCTGACCGTGAAGTCCTCTTTTGTATCCTTCCTCTATCTAGTAAGTGGACCTCGCTTTGCTAAATCTACCTTCATACTGTGTATGTCTTTTCCTCTGAACTCACCGTTAATATACGTGGGGGCTACTATCATCTTTGGGGAATTTCTCTAGAGGTAAGCCAGGTCTGTTCCTTCCTCTTCCAGGCGTAGTTAGTTCTCCGGCTGGCGCATGGCATCTAGGCAGCTGTAGGAATGCTTCCTGGCTACTGTTAGTTGTGTGGTAGATTTAGGTCACGGTCAGCTTGAGTTTCCATCACCCGAGGGCTAGTCTGTTATTTTGTGTTTCTGATGTCCCCATGCCATTGGGGAATCATGATAGTATGACCGGCCACTGTTAAAGCAATTGGCAGAAGAAAGGAGAGTAAAAGAAGTCTGTAGATTTTTTTTTTTTTTTTTTCTTCCTCACATGTTTGCTACTTAGTTGTCTCAGTTGTATTTCTGCTCTATTTACAGCCTTGCCTTTCTCTCCTTCTAATCCTTGAATGGCTCTGATCTCTCCGGTTTAAGGATGGACTCTCAGAGTTTGGCTGCAGGTTTAAATAATCTTGCTACGAAGGTTCAGAATTTACAAGATTATGTTATACGTACTCCTATTTCTGAACCTAAGATTCCTACACCAGAGGTATTTTCCGGAGATAGATCTCGGTTTCTGAATTTCAAATGTAATTGTAAATTATTCCTTTCTCTCAGACCTCACTCCTCAGGAGATCCTGTTCAGCAGGTTAAGATTGTGATTTCTTTGCTGCGAGGTGACCCTCAAAATTGGGCATTTTCATTGACACCAGGGGATCCTGTGTTGCTCAATGTGGATGCGTTTTTTCTGGCTTTAGGGTTGCTGTATGAGGAACCTAATTTGGAGATTCAAGCTGAAAAAGCTTTAATAGCCCTGTCTCAAGGGCAAGATGAAGCTGAGATATACTGCCAAAAATTTCGTAAATGGTCTGTGCTTACTCAGTGGAATGAGTGTGCCCTAGCGGCAATTTTCAGAGAAGGCCTTTCTGATGCCGTTAAGGATGTTATGGTCGGGTTTCCTACGCCCACAGGTCTGAATGAGTCCATCACAATGGCGATTCAGATTAATCGGCGTTTGCGGGAGCGCAAACCCGTGCACCATTTGGCGGTATCTTCTGAAGGGACGCCAGAGAAAATGCAATGTGACAGAATTCTGTCAAGAAGCGAGCGGCAGAATTATAGGCGCAAAAATGGCTTGTGCTTCTACTGTGGTGATTCCGCGCATGTTATATCAGCATGCTCTAAACGTACTAGGAAGGTTGACAAGTCTGTTTCTATTGGCACTTTACAGTCTAAATTTCTTCTGTCTGTAACTCTGATTTGTTCATTATCAGCTATTACCGCGGATGCCTATGTGGACTCTGGCGCCGCTCTGAGTCTCATGGATTGGTCCTTCGCCAGGCGCTGTGGGTTTGATTTGGAGCCTCTGGAAGTTCCTATACCTCTGAAGGGTATTGATTCTACACCTCTGGCTTGTAATAGACCACAGTTCTGGACGCAAGTGACTATGCGTATGACTCCAGACCATCAGGAGATGATTCGCTTCCTCGTGTTGCATAATTTACATGATGTGTTAGTGCTTGGATTACCATGGTTGCAATCTCATAACCCAGTACTGGACTGGAAAACTATGTCTGTGTTAAGCTGGGGATGTCGGGGGGCTCATGGGGACATACCTTTGGTTTCTATCTCGTCATCTATTCCCTCTGAGGTTCCGGCATTTTTGTCGGATTTTGGGGATATTTTTGAAGAGCCTAAAATTGGTTCTCTCCCTCCCCACAGAGAGTGTGATTGCGCCATAGATCTGATTCCAGGCAGTAAATTTCCAAAGGGTCGTTTGTTTAACCTATCTGTACCTGAGCATGCTGCCATGCGAGAATATGTTAAGGAGTCCCTGGAAAAGGGACATATTCGTCCTTCTTCATCACCTTTAGGAGCTGGGTTTTTCTTTGTCTCTAAAAAGGATGGCTCGCTGAGGCCTTGTATTGATTATCGACTCCTGAATAAAATTACTGTCAAATATCAGTATCCGTTGCCGCTGCTTACTGATTTGTTTGCTCGCATAAGGGGGGCTAAGTGGTTCTCCAAGATTGATCTCCGTGGGGCGTATAATTTGGTGCGAATTAAGCAAGGGGATGAGTGGAAAACCGCATTTAATACGCCTGAGGGCCACTTTGAGTATTTAGTAATGCCTTTCGGCCTTTCTAATGCACCTTCAGTTTTTCAGTCCTTTATGCATGATATTTTCCGTGAATATCTGGATAAATTTATGATTGTGTATTTGGACGATATTTTGATTTTTTCTGATGACTGGGAGTCTCATGTTCAGCAGGTCAGGAGGGTTTTTCAGGTCTTGCGGGAGAATTCTCTGTGTGTAAAGGGTTCTAAGTGTGTTTTTGGGGTTCAAAAGATTTCCTTTTTGGGGTACATTTTTCCCCTTCTTCTGTTGAGATGGACCCTGTCAAGGTTCGGGCTATTTGTGACTGGACGCGGCCTACTTCTCTAAAGGGTCTTCAGAAGTTCTTGGGCTTTGCTAATTTTTATCGTCGATTTATAACTGGTTTTTCTGGTGTTGCTAAGCCTCTTACGGATTTGACTAAGAAGGGTGCTGATGTTGCCTATTGGTCCTCTGCCGCTGTGGAGGCCTTTCGGGAACTTAAGCGCCGCTTTTCGTCTGCCCCTGTGTTGCGCCAGCCTGATGTCTCTCTCCCCTTTCAGGTTGAGGTCGATGCTTCCGAGATCGGAGCGGGGGCGGTTTTGTCGCAGAAAAGTTCCGATTGCTCAGTGATGAGACCTTGTGCGTTCTTTTCTCGAAAATTTTCTGCCGCCGAAAGAAATTATGATGTCGGTAATCGGGAGCTTTTGGCCATGAAGTGGGCATTTGAGGAGTGGCGTCATTGGCTTGAGGGTGCTAAACATCAGGTGGTGGTTTTGACTGATCACAAGAATCTGATTTATCTTGAGTCTGCCAGGCGCCTGAATCCTAGACAGGCGCGCTGGTCGTTGTTTTTCTCTCGGTTTAATTTTGTGGTCTCATATCTACCAGGTTCTAAGAATGTGAAGGCAGATGCCCTTTCTAGGAGTTTTGAGCCTGATTCCCCTGGTGATTCGGAACCTACAGGTATCCTTAAGGATGGGGTGATATTATCCGCTATTTCCCCAGATCTGCGACGTGCTTTGCAAGAGTTTCAGGCGGATAGACCTGATCGCTGTCCACCTGGTAGACTGTTTGTTCCTGATGATTGGACCAGTAGAGTCATCTCGGAGGTTCACTCTTCTACGCTGGCGGGTCATCCTGGAATTTTTGGTACCAGGGATTTGGTGGCTAGATCCTTCTGGTGGCCATCTCTGTCTCGAGATGTGCGTGTTTTTGTGCAGTCTTGTGATGTGTGTGCTCGGGCCAAGCCTTGTTGTTCTAGGGCTAGCGGGTTGTTGTTGCCCTTGCCTATTCCGAAGAGGCCTTGGACGCACATCTCGATGGACTTTATTTCTGATCTTCCTGTCTCTCAGAGGATGTCTGTTATCTGGGTGGTGTGTGACCGTTTTTCTAAGATGGTTCATTTGGTGCCATTGCCGAAGTTGCCTTCCTCGTCTGAGTTGGTTCCTTTGTTTTTTCAAAATGTGGTTCGCTTGCATGGTATTCCTGAAAATATCGTTTCTGATAGGGGTACCCAGTTCGTTTCTAGATTTTGGCGGGCATTCTGTGCCAGGTTGGGCATTGATTTGTCTTTTTCGTCTGCCTTCCATCCTCAGACTAATGGCCAGACGGAGCGAACTAATCAGACTTTGGAGACGTATTTGAGGTGTTTTGTGTCTGCGGATCAGGATGATTGGGTTGCCTTTTTGCCGTTGGCGGAGTTTGCTCTTAATAATCGGGCTAGTTCGGCCACTTTGGTTTCCCCTTTCTTTTGCAATTCGGGGTTTCATCCCCGTTTTTCTTCTGGTCAGGCGGAGTCTTCGGATTGTCCTGGAGTGGATGCTGTGGTGGATCGGTTGTATCGGATTTGGGAACAAGTGGTGGACAATTTGAATTTATCCCAGGAGAGGACTCAGCGGTTTGCTAACCGCCAGCGTCGGGTTGGTCCTCGCCTTCGTGTTGGGGACTTGGTGTGGTTGTCTTCCCGTTTTGTCCCTATGAGGGTTTCTTCTCCTAAATTTAAGCCTCGGTTCATCGGTCCCTATAGGATTTTGGAGATTATTAACCCTGTTTCCTTTCGTTTGGACCTCCCGGCATCTTTCGCTATCCATAATGTGTTCCATCGGTCGTTGTTGCGGAGATACGAGGTGCCGGTGGTTCCTTCTGCTGAGCCTCCTGCTCCTGTGCTGGTTGAGGGTGAATTGGAGTACGTTATAGAGAAGATCTTGGACTCCCGTATTTCCAGGCGGAGACTCCAGTATCTGGTTAAATGGAAGGGCTATGGTCAGGAAGATAATTCTTGGGTAACTGCCTCTGCTGTTCATGCCTCGGATTTGGTTCGTGCCTTTCATAGGGCTCATCCAGGTCGCCCTGGCTGTTCTTGTGAGGGTTCGGTGCCCCCTCCTTAAGGGGGGGGGTACTGTTGTGATCCGCTTTTTGGGCTCCCCTAGTGGTGGCTGGTGGTACTGGAGACTTGTGTGTTCTTTTCTGCCTCAGCTCACCTGCTTCCCTCAGTTTTGGGAGTTCCCTATTTAGCCTTGCTCTCCAGTCACTTCCTTGCCGGTCATCATTGTAACCTGAGTCTTTCAGTTGCATGTTCCTGCTACCAGTCTGCTGATCAGCTAAGTGGACTCTTGTCCTTTTTGTTTTGTATTTTTGTCCAGTTTACAGTTTGTCAGTTCCTGTTACTGGAAGCTCTTGTGGACTGAAATTGCCACTCCTGTGTCATGAGTTGACACAGGAGTCTTAAAGTAATTTCAGGATGGGTTTTTGAAAGGGTTTTTCAGCTGACCGTGAAGTCCTCTTTTGTATCCTTCCTCTATCTAGTAAGTGGACCTCGCTTTGCTAAATCTACCTTCATACTGTGTATGTCTTTTCCTCTGAACTCACCGTTAATATATGTGGGGGCTACTATCATCTTTGGGGAATTTCACTAGAGGTAAGCCAGGTCTATTCCTTCCTCTTCCAGGCGTAGTTAGTTCTCCGGCTGGCGCATGGCATCTAGGCAGCCGTAGGAATGCTTCCTGGCTACTGTTAGTTGTGTGGTAGATTTAGGTCACGGTCAGCTTGAGTTTCCATCACCCGAGGGCTAGTCTGTTATTTTGTGTTTCTGATGTTCCCATGCCATTGGGGAATCATGACAGTGACAGCAGCCAAACATAAAAAACAGATATAAATCTGGCATCGCTGTAATCGCACCGACCCGAAGAATGAACTAGAATAATCACTTATACCAAACGAGGAACGGCATAAAAAAACATTTATCCTGCGCTCTGCGCTGAGCGCTTGCACCGGGTTTCTGTTTAAATCTCTGAAATACATGATTCAGACAGAGAACCTCTGGCGGAAGATTCCCTATAATGAGGCAGATGGAGGAACTGTGGATGCCGTCTGACCTATGATCCGGGGGTGTCCATCTTTTTAAGATTGCATGAAAGTGCCATGGGCCACAGTTTTGTGCATTTCTGAAAAGACGGACATTGCTGAACAGAGGCCAGATGGAGTCCAGAGTAACTCTGCTGCCTCATTATAGTGAATGGATCCCTCGGGGTTTCATCTGAATCACGTCTCTCGGAGATTTAGATGAAAACTTCAAAGTAAGTGCTCAGCGTAGAGCGCCGGATAACTGTAATCCCAAACTTTATGTAAAATGTTCCCAATAAAAGCTTCAACTCAATCCACAAAAAAAGCAAATCCCCACTCAGGTCCATCATCTGTTAACGGAAATATAGGGGGCTTCAACATTACTGGTAGCACAAAGTCTATGGAAAAGCTAAATGGCTCCTCATTAGCCAAGAGAAATTCAGCAAATTCTGCGTTCCCAAATCCAAATGCCCCCCCCTTCTAAGCCCCAGTGTGCCTAAACCACATATAGTGCCCACATGTTTGACATTTCTGTAGTGATGAGAGCCCACCTAATTTACGGATGCATGTCTCCAGAAGCATGAGCTGGGCATAATGTACTGGTGACTGCAACATACTGGTCACTACAACGTACTGGTCACTACAATGGCGGTTTGCTATTTTCACTTGCCAACATTCAATACTGCTTGTTTCCAGAAATTACTCATGGAGGGAAATTCATCATTACACCTGTAGACAAATTCCCCGAGGGGTATAATTTCCAAAATGGGGTCACTTGAGGGGGTATTCTGCTCTTGTAGAGATTAGGGGCTCTGTATAAAGAGTCTGCCAACTGTTCTACGAAAATCTGCTCTCCGAGGGAAATAACGCTCCGTCTGTTCCGAGTCTCTCCGTATGGCTAAATAGTACTGTACCGCCACATATGTGGTATTGCAGTATGCTGAAAAAGAGAATGGACAGCACCTCCAAAAATCATGCATAGATCTAATGCCACTAGGCAAAAATATATATAACTGAACCTGAGGTTCTTAGTTTAACATTCTGATCAGACTGTATGTCCCTGCAGTCCCTATCGCCCTAACGGAGCGGAGCTGTGCGCCGACCACCGCCGCATCAACAATGCACCGGCAGGGCAGATGGCCCGGTGCCCCACGGTGCCCATGCTGCAAGACAGATTCCCCATGACTCCAGACCGTGCTGCTCCACCAGCACAAAACAACAGCAACAATGGCCACCACACAGCACCCACATCAAATGAAAGGAGCATTGAAACTCACCTTCCCCAAGCTGTCCAGTGAGCAGAAATGGGCTAGACCCCTTTTTCTGCAGTCTCCTGTAGTCTCCCGCTGTGAGGCACCAAGCCGATTGCCCTGCCGGTGCGTTGTTGCGGCGGCGGTGGTCGGCGCACGGTTCCGCTCCGTTAGGGCGATAGGGACCCACTAAGCGGTTCACCGTGACGTGGCCGCGGATTCATACAGTCTGATCAGAATGTTAAACTAAGAACCTCATATTCAGTTAGATTTTTTTTCCTAGAGGGAATAGATTATTGTATGATTTTGGAGGTGCGGTTCATGATCTTTTTCAGCATATCACATAAGGGGTATTGCCCCGTTCAGTAAAAATTGTAGGGCAAGTTATGTTGCCATTTTTCCCACTTCTATGAAAATGTAAAATTTGGGGCTAAAATACCATTTTTGTGAGGAAAATATGATTTATTATTTTCACTGCTCAACGTTATAAAGTTCTGTGAAGCACCTGAGGGTTCAATGTGCTCATCACACATTTAGATCAGTTCCCCGAGGGGTTTAGTTTCCAAAATGGTGTCACTTGTGGGGGGTTTCCACTGTTAGGCAGATCAGGGGCTCTCCAAACGTGACGTGGCGTCCGCTAATTATTCCAGAAAATTTAGCATTCAAAAAGGCAAATTACGCTCCTTCCCTTCTGAGCCTTGCGGTGCTCCCAAACGGGTTTACCCCCACATATAGGGTATCGGCGTACTCAGGACAAATTACATAACACATTTTTAGTCCATTTTTTCCTGTTACCCTTGTCAAAATAAAAAAAAATTTCATCTGAAGGAAAAATATTTGTGAAAAAAAGTTAAATGTTCATTTTTTTTCCACATTCCAAAAATTCCTGTGAAGCACCTGAAGGGTTAATAAACTTCTTGAATGTGGTTTTGAGCACCTTGAGGGGTGCAGTTTTTAGAATGGTGTCACTTTTGGGTACCTTCTGTCATATAGGCCCCTCATAGTCACTTCAAATATAAGGTGGTCCCTAAAAAAAATTTGTTGAAAAAATCAGGACTGACAATTGACAACTACAGAAGTGTTAGTTTTAAGACGGATGTCAGTATTTTGCATCAGTCTTTGTAGCCTAAACCAGGAGTGGAATTTCCAGAGAAAACTATCACTAAAGATTGACGCCGGCTCGGTGCTTAGGAGACATCCTGCCCTTGGGAAAAACACAGATGTGTGAATAAAGCCCAGCGATGTCTCCATTCACTGACAGCTGGCAGAGATCTGCTCGAGGTATTGCTAACTCCATGTTTCCCCAGGGGCTCTGCAGCAGGAGGTGATAGAAACCACCGGAGACTAGACGGAGGTGGACATGACTTGGGGATGGGTGGACCGAGAACTGCTGCAGCTTTTGTTTGTATTTGGGTGTAGATTTTAAACAAGAGTGTTGTTGCTTTAAGAGGAAGGAGTTTAGATGTTTGTGCCTGGTGTATTACTGTGAGGAGGGTGGGGCTTATATAGGAGAGGCAACTCTGGCTCTCCCTCTTTCTCTCACAGGATGGACAGGAGGAAAAATTAGTTTTTTTTCGGCTTTGGTGGCCAGCCTCAAGGACGTTGTAATGGTAACGTCAATCAGGGGCGGGCACAGTGGTTAAGCACAGGAGTGAGGATAATAGGGTCATTGGTGCCCTGAAAGTTTACTGGCTCTGCTTGAATGGCAAGCCAGTGCGTGCCGCCCCTTTATGGCTGTCTGTCCTGGTGCTGTATGTCAGACAGTTGGGGATATCGCAGTACTTGTGAATCCCAATGTACTAGCACTCCACCTGACTCCTACTGTGATTTGAATAAAAGCTGTGGCCATTTTGCTCTGTGGAGACACTGCGCATGCTCGGCTTACCGCCCTCAGGTCTGATTGCGCAGCTTCTTCTCTATGTGCTCCTTCTGCCTCTTTCATCTACTGTGGGGCCATCTATTAACAATTTTCAGGGTTTGGGGCTTTTTGCAGTGGAAATACGATAAGTCACCATGAGCTGGACAATAGTGCACTGGGCCACTGGGACCCAGGAGATAGGACCGTGGTCCACCAGGGACAGTATCCCACATCTGTAGCTGACCATGGACTGAACACTGTGGTGCTGGACTAGTGGAATCTGGGTGCAGAACATGGCGCCGTCTACACTGCAGAGATGTGCGGGTCCGGGGGAAGGGGTCCTGCTGATGATTTAGGTCCCCCCCATGTAGACATGGGCCCAGCTATGAAATGCTGATATTCTGCAGCCAGGACTGGGACACGAGCTGTTAGCCAGGTGTTGATGGGCCGAGTCTCAGCGTAAGGGTACGAGGAGATAAACACCTGCACGGACCGTGGGGGGATCACACTGCGCAACATGAGGAGGGTGAAGCCACTGTCACCTGTGGCCCCCACACTGACCTGTACTGACCCCAAACCTCCAGGTGACACAAGAGGACGTGCACTGTGAGCATGACTTTTGGATATGGGGTGGACCCCACTCCTTCTTAAAACCACCATAACTACTGTAAACCTAGGTACTAAAATAAATACACAAAACACATTATTTTGGTTGTTATTATAGCAGCAGTGATGGGAGAAGGAGGAGATGCACATGTGTGGCACCCTAGGAGTTCGGATACCACAGTAGTGCTGCTTTCCTCTCCGGGAGGGTAGCCCTATGCCTGGAAACAAGAGGGATCTTTGGCAGGTAACCTCACACACACAACACCTTCTGAATCCAGGCCAGGAGGGGGAGCTCAAAACCCGGTTTTAGGGCAGCTTCCCTGGAGAAACATCCTGGTCTGGAGGAGGAGTCAGTTTTACTCTGGAGCAGACAGGAATGGAGCAGAGAAGAGATTGAGGGCTCAAGGAGGTGACAATTAGGCCCAGAGCGCAGAAACCGGGCATCGGAAACCCAAGGTTGTGGATTGCTGTAAGGTCTACAGCAGAGCCGGAGGGCATAGGACTATAAGTATACTGCCCATACCATACCTGAGGCAAAGCAGCAGATAGAGCCTGGAGTCACCGTGTCAGAGACCCCCCAAGAGGACAGTAAGCCGAGCATGCGCAGTGTCTCTACAGAGCATTATAGCAGCAGTGATGGGAGGAGATGTGCATGCTCGGCCAGAGCTGAGGGCGGTAAACCGAGCATGCGCAGTGTTTCTACAGAGCATTATAGTAGCAGTGATAGGAGAAGGAGGAGATGCAGATGCTCGGCCAGCACTGAGGGTGGTAGGGGCATGCGCAGTCTCTCTACAGAGCATTATAGCAGCAGTGATGGGAGGAGGAGAGGGGCATGCTCGGCCAGAGCTGAGGGCGGCAAACCGAGCGTGTGCAGTGTCTCTACAGAGCATTATAGTAGCAGAGAATGTAGAGAAAGAGATGTGAATGCTCGAATAGACCTAAGGACGGCAAGCTGAAGGAGATGCACATGTAGCGCCCCCCCACTGCCGCAGGGCCGAGGGGTACCCGGTACCGGGCCTCTGAGTCTCTGCTCTGGGGTTGTCACGGTGGCTAGGCCCAGTCCGTGACCCTGCCGAGGGGCGTACAGTAATAGATGTAGATAGTGGTGGTGGCCCGGTGCAGTAAATAACGAGGACACCAGGTTGCAGTCTCTTTACCTCTTTACTGAAGATCTCTGGGTCCTCAGTCCGGAATCCGGATAACCAGGCTACGCAAGTCCGGCCGGTCCAATGGCACCTCCAGAGTTCTCTTAGCAGGTGGAAATCTGTGCCTTCCTTCTAGCGCTATGTGTTGCGGTCCTTCCCTGCTGTGCTTACAGAAAGTCCCCACAACTGTTGTGTCTGTTTCCTAAGTTCCCTCACAACTCGATTAGATGATGTTCTGCTAATCCTCCGTCCCTCCCTGGTGCTCTGGTTGGGACGGCATCCGTTTGACGGGTAGGCTCGGAGCTCTTCCGGGACCCTAGAGTCGCCCCTCTCCACAAGTTGCCCCCCAAGACTGCATAGGTGATTTAAGTTAGACAGCCCGCCTTAGACTGACTGTCCTGCCGCTGTTTAGGGTATTGCTTGAAGCTGGATGTTGAAATACCCTCTCGGCGTTCCGGCCACCGGTAGTGCGCCTCAGTAGGGTGTTGCTTCGGTCTTACAGCACGACCCCTACTGGTATTCTCCTATTGCTTGATCTCGTTTCTCACTAAGCACAATCTATCTCGCTTCTGATCCTTCCTTGGGCACCGCCGCTATCCTGAGCAGGCACGGTCCCGTTACATTCGCTCAAGTTGCCAAGCCTCTGTCAGGATCCCACCCCTGACAGGGACCCTACCGAATCTTCTCCCGCAACACCCTCTGCCACAAGGTGTTGCCTGGTTCCAACCCAGTCAGCTTTCTGATCTAACTTCCTGCCTGACCCCCAGTTTACCCACAATGGTGGGGAGTGGCCTAGTGAATAGAACCCTTAGCTCCCCCCGGAGGCCCGGCTGTGAAATGTATTGGTGTCTGTGATACCTGATCAGATGAACTCCTTCAGTGCCATCAGACGCACCATTGCTCCCCTTAGTGGCGGAGCCACAGTACTGCAACGACCAGGACTCTGGGGCGCTGCACTCCCCCCTGGTTAAACACAGTACTCCGGGACTGAGAAGAAAACAACAATACAAGTTAGCAAAAAGACATACAGTTTTGTTGAGTGCAATAACAATAAGTATACTTAAACAGAGCTTCCCTTTATGGGAGGTGAGGACACTTGAACGTTACAAACATAGTTAACTGTCATAGCAACATGCTATAAATAACTTGCTTTTACCCAACCGGGTATTCTACTAAGTGCAAAATTGTTGAACAATAATTTAACATTGCCTTTAAGGACATACACTCTGAATCCACTAAAGACCTTCTTATAATCACATTATAAGGTAATTTAACTTTTTCATTCTCCTACTTTAAATCTGCAGGACCGCCTGTCCTAACGGCACCAGACCTTCTGCCTCTCCTTTCTGTTACAGGACCGCCCCGTTCAGCCAGGGCCTACTGCCTTTACAACTACTATACGCAGTATAGAGCATAACATTACTTTCAGTTTAAGAGTACTGAGCCATCTCTATATGGCTCCTAGGAGGACTCAGGGTTCACCTTCTATCCTCATTGTCTATCAACATTATCAGCATTTCTTTACAATTAACTAGTTGGATACATATAACTTTCTCATATAAACATTATCATCACTTTCTTTCATCAAACATTATTGCCATCTGTCTTAAAGCAATATCACCATTTAAGTGCAACAAATGAACATCCCCTTTAAGAGGGGACCAAGTCTCTGTGAGGTAGCATATCTTCTCAAGCTACCAGTCCATACTCGGCAAAGGTTCCAGTGTGGTATCTTCACAAAGAGTCCTTTTTGAAGTAAAACCAGTAGGGAGCACCTTTAACCCCTTCACCACCAAGGGTGGTTTGCACGTTAATGACCGGGCCAATTTTTACAATTCTGACCACTGTCCCTTTATGAGGTTATAACTCTGGAACGCTTCAACGGATCTTGGCGATTCTGACACTGTTTTCTCGTGACATATTGTACTTCATGATAGTGGTAAAATTTCTTCGATATAACTTGCGTTTATTTGTGAAAAAAATGAATATTTGGCGAAAATTTTGAAAATTTTGCAATTTTCCAACTTTTAATTTTTATGCCCTTAAATCACAGACATATGTCACGCAAAATACTTAATAAGTAACATTTCCCACATGTCTACTTTACATCAGCACAATTTTGGAACCAAAATTTTTTTTTGTGACGGAGTTATAAGGGTTAAAAGTTGACCAGCAATTTCACATTTTTACAACACCATTTTTTTTTAGGGACCACATCTCATTTGAAGTCATTTTGAGGGGTCTATATGATAGAAAATACCCAAGTGTGACACCATTCTAAAAACTGCACCCCTCAAGGTGCTCAAAACCACTTTCAAGAAGTTTATTAACCCTTCAGGTGTTTCACAGGAATTTTTGGAATGTTTAAATAAAAATGAACATTTAACTTTTTTTCACACAAAATTTATTTCAGATCCAATTTGTTTTATTTTACCAAGGGTAACAGGAGAAAATAGACCCCAAAATTTGTTGTACAATTTGTCCTGAGTACGCTGATACCCCATATGTGGGGGTAATCCACTGTTTGGGCGCATGGCAGAGCTCGGAAGGAAAGGAGCGCCATTTGACTTTTCAATGCAAAATTGACTGGAATTGAGATGGGACGCCAAGTTGCATTTGGAGAGCCCCTGATGTGCCTAAACATTGAAACCCCCCACAAGTGACACCATTTTGGAAAGTAGACCCCCTAAGGAACTTATCTAGATGTGTGGTGAGCACTTTGACCCAACAAGTGCTTCACAGAAGTTTATAATGCAGAGCGGTAAAAATAAAAAATCATATTTTTTCACAAAAATGATCTTTTCGCCCCCAATTTTTTATTTTCCCAAGGGTAAGAGAAGAAATTGGACCTCAAAAATTGTTGTGCAATTTGTCCTGAGTACGCTGATACCCCATATGTGGGTGTAAACCATTGTTTGGGCGCAGGGCAGAGCTCGGAAGGGAAGGAGCGCCATTTGACTTTTCAATGCAAAATTGACTGGAATTGAGATGGGACGCCATGTTGCATTTGGAGAGCCCCTGATGTGCCTAAACATTGAAACCCCCCACCATTTTGGAAAGTAGACCCCCTAAGGAACTTATCTAGATGTGTGGTGAGCACTTTGACCCAACAAGTGCTTCACAGAAGTTTATAATGCAGAGCCAAAAAAATAAAAAATCATATTTTTTCACAAAAATGATCTTTTCGCCCCCATTTTTTTATTTCCCCAAGGGTAAGAGAAGAAATTAGACCACAAAAGTTGTTGTGCAATTTGTCCTGAGTACGACGATACCCCATATGTGGGGGTAAACCACTGTTTGGGCGCATAGCAGAGCTCGGAAGGGAAGGAGCGCTATTTTACTTTTCAATGCAAAATTGACTGGAATTAAGATGGGATGCCATGTTGCGTTTGCAGAGCCCCTGATGTGCCTAAACATTGAAACCCCCCACAAGTGACACCATTTTGGAAAGTAGACCCCCTAAGGAACTTATCTAGATGTGTGGTGAGCACTTTGACCCAACAAGTGCTTCACAGAAGTTTATAATGCAGAGCCGTAAAAATAAAAATTCTTTTTTTTTTCACAAAAATGATTTTTTAGCCCCCAGTTTTGTATTTTTACAAGGGTATCAGGATAAATTGGACCCCAAAAGTTGTTGTCCAATTTGTCCTGAGTATGCTGATACCCCATATGTGGGGGGGAACCACTGTTTGGGCGCATGACAGAGCTCGGAAGGGAAGGAGCGCCATTTGGAATGCAGACTTAAATGGATTGGTCTGCAGGCGTCACGTTGCATTTGCAGAGCCCCTGATGTACCCAAACAGTACAAACCCCCCAAAAGTGACCCCATATCGGAAACTAGACCCCCCAAGGAACTTATCTAGATGTGTTGTGAGAACTTTGAACCCCCAAGTGTTTCACTACAGTTTACAACGCAGAGCCGTGAAAATAAAAAATCTTTTTTTTCCCACAAAACTTATTTTTTGGCCCCCAGTTTTGTATTTTTCCAAGGGTAGCAGGAGAAATTGGACCCCAAAAGTTGTTGTACAATTTGTCCTGAGTACGCTGATACCCCATATGTGGGGGTAAACCACTGTTTGGGCGCATGGGAGAGCTCGGAAAGGAAGTAGCACCGTTTGACTTTTCAATGCAAAAGTGACAGGAATTGAGATGGGACGCCATGTTGCGTTTGGAGAGCCACTGATGTGCCTAAACATTGAAACCCCCCACAAGTGACACCATTTTGGAAAGTAGACCCCCTAAGGAACTTATCTAGATGTGTTTTGAGCGCTTTGACCCACCAAGGGTTTCACAGAAGTTAATAATGCAGAGCCGTAAAAATAAAACAAAAATTTTTTACCACAAAAATTATTTTTTTAGCCCCCAGTTTTGTATTTTCCCGAGGGTAGCAGGAGAAATTGGACCCCAAAATTTGTTGTCCAAGTTGTCCTGAGTGCGATGATACACCATATGTGGGGAGAACCACTGTTTGGGCGCATGGGAGGGCTCGGAAAGGAAGGAGCGCCATTTGGAATGCAGACTTAGATGGAATGGTCTGCAGGCGTCACATTGCGTTTGCAGAGCCCCTAATGTATCTAAACAGTAGAAACCCTCCACAAGTGACACCATGTTGGAAAGTAGACCCCCTAAGGAACTTATCTAGATGTGTGGTGAGCACTTTGACCCACCAAGGGCTTCACAGAAGTTTATAATGCAGAGCCATAAAAATAAAACAAAAATTTTTTCCCACAAAAATTATTTTTTAGCCCCCAGTTTTGTATTTTCCCGAGGGTAACAGGAGAAATTGGACCCCAAATGTTGTTGTCCAATTTGTCCTGAGTGCGCTGATACCCCATATGTGGGGGGGAACCACCGTTTGGACGCATGGAAGGGCTCGGAAGTGAAGGAGCGCCATTTGGAATGCAGACTTAGATGGAATGGTCTGCAGGCGTCACATTGCGTTTGCAGAGCCCCTAATGTACCTAAACAGTAGAAACCCCCCACAAGTGACACCATGTTGGAAAGTAGACCCCCTAAGGAACTTATCTAGATGTGTGGTGAGCACTTTGACCCACCAAGGGCTTCACAGAAGTTTATAATGCAGAGCCATAAAAATAAAACAAAAATTTTTTCCCACAAAAATTATTTTTTAGCCCCCAGTTTTGTATTTTCCCGAGGGTAACAGGAGAAATTGGACCCCACTTGTTGTTGTCCAATTTGTCCTGAGTGCGCTGATACCCCATATGTGGGGGGGAACCTCCGTTTGGACGCATGGAAGGGCTCGGAAGTGAAGGAGTGCCATTTGGAATGCAGACTTAGATGGAATGGTCTGCAGGCGTCACATTGCGTTTGCAGAGCCCCTAATGTATCTAAACAGTAGAAACCCCCCACAAGTGACACCATGTTGGAAAGTAGACCGCCTAAGGAACTTATCTAGATGTGTGGTGAGCGCTTTGACCCACCAAGGGCTTCACAGAAGTTTATAATGCAGAGCCGTAAAAATAAAACTAAAAATTTTTCCCACATAAAATATTTTTCAGCCCCCGGTTTTGTATTTTCCCGAGGGTAACAGGAGAAATTGGACCCCAAAAGTTGTTGTCCAATTTGTCCTGAGTGCGCTGATACCCCATATGTGGGGGGAACCACCGTTTGGATGCATGGGAGGGCTCGGAAGGGAAGGAGCGCCATTTGGAATGCAGACTTAGATGGAATGGTCTGCAGGCGTCACATTGCGTTTGCAGAGCCCCTAATGTACCTAAACAGTAGAAGCCCCACACAAGTGACCCCATTTTGGAAACTAGACCCCCCAAGGAACTTATCTAGATGTGTTGTAAGAACTTTGAACCCCCAAGTGTTTCACTACAGTTTATAACGCAGAGCTGTGAAAATAAAAAATCTTTGTTTTTCCCACAAAAAATTTTTTTTAGCCCCCAGTTTTGTATTTTCCCAGGGGTAACAGGAGAAATTGGACCCCAAAGGTTGTTGTCCTATTTGTCCTGAGTACGCTGATACCCCATATGTTGGGGTAAACCCCTGTTTGGGCACACGGGAGAGCTCGGAAGGGAAGGAGCACTGTTTTACTTTTTCAACGCAGAATTGGCTGGAATTGAGATCGGACGCCATGTCGCGTTTGGAGAGCCCCTGATGTGCCGAAACAGTGGAAACCCCCCAATTATAACTGAAACCCTAATCCAAACACACCCCTAACCCTAATCCCAACAGTAACCCTAACCACACCTCTAACCCTGACACACCCCTAACCCTAATCCCAACCCTATTCCCAACCGTAAATGTAATCCAAACCCTAACCCTAACTTTAGCCCCAACCCTAACTGTAGCCTTAACCCTAGCCCCAACCCTAGCCCTAATGGGAAAATGGAAATAAATACTTTTTTTTTATTTTTCCCTAACTAAGGGGGTGATGAAGGGGTGTTTGATTTACTTTTATAGCGGGTTTTTTAGCAGATTTTTATGATTGGCAGCCGTCATGCACTGAAAGACGCTTTTTATTGCAAAAAATATTTTTTGCGTTGCCACATTTTGAGAGCTATAAATTTTCCATATTTTGGTCCACAGTCATGTGAGGTCTTGTTTTTTGCGGGACGAGTTGACGTTTTTATTGGTAACATTTTTGGGCACGTCACATTTTTTGATCGCTTTTTATTCCGATTTTTGTGAGGCAGAATGACCAAAAACCAGCTATTCATGAATTTCTTTTGGGGGAGGCGTTTATACCGTTCCGCGTTTGGTAAAATTGATAAAGCAGTTTTATTCTTCGGGTCAGTACGATTACAGCGATATCTCATTTATCTCATTTTTTTATGTTTTGGCGCTTTTATACGATAAAAACTATTTTATTGAAAAAATAATTATTTTTGCATCGCTTTATTCTCAGGACTATAACTTTTTTATTTTTTTGCTGATCGTGCTATATGGCGGCTCGTTATTTGCGGGACAAGATGACGCTTTCAGCAGTACCATGGTTATTTATATCTGTCTTTTTGATCGCGTGTTATTCCACTTTTTGTTCGGCGGTATGATAATAAAGCGTTGTTTTTTGCCTCGTTTTTTTTTTTTTTTCTTACGGTGTTTACTTTAGGGGTTAACTAGTGGGCCAGTTTTATAGGTCGGGTCGTTACGGACGCGGCGATACTAAATATGTGTACTTTTATTGTTTTTTTTATATATTTAGATAAAGAAATGTATTTATGGGAATAATATATTTATTTTTTTTTCCATTATTTTGGAATATTTTTTTTTATTTTTTTTTACACATTTGGAAATTTTTTTTTTAACTTTTTTACTTTGCCCCGGGGGGGACAATACAGATCGGTGATCTGTCAGTTTGCATAGCACTCTGACAGATCACCGATCTGAGAGAAGTGCAGGCTGCTTCACAGTGCCTGCTCTGAGCAGGCTTCTGTGAAGCCACCTCCCTCCCTGCAGGACCCGGATCCGCGGCCATCTTGGATCCGGGTCTGGAGCAGGCAGGGAGGGAGGTAAGACCCTCGCAGCAACGCGATCACATCGCGTTGCTCCGGGGGTCTCAGGGAAGCCCACAGGGAGCCCCCTCCCTGCGCGATGCTTCCCTGCACCGCCGGCACATCGCGATCATGTTTGATCGCGGTGTGCCGGGGGTTAACGTGCCGGGGGCGGTCCGTGACCGCTCCTGGCACATAGTGCCGGATGTCAGCTGCGATATGCAGCCGACACCCGGCCGCGATCGGCCGCGCTCCCCCCGTGAGCGCGGCCGATCGCATATGACGTACTATCCCGTCCGTGGTCATGGGGGCCCACCCCACCTCGACGGGATAGTACGTCAAATGTCGGGAAGGGGTTAATAAGGTGCAAACTATTTACAAAAAGTTTGTATCATGCACTGTTCATGATTGCGACAGTTCTGGAAACTTGTGAAAAATTTAGAAAAACAAACAAAACAATAGGGATCCCGGGTCAACAAAGGGATCCCTTTAAGAGTTAACCCTGGACGGGTCTAACAGCAAAACAGGAAACGAACAAACAGTTAAAGAACTATTTACAGGTACTGCAGTTTCTTACTCTGTTGATGCCGAGGGTGGTTCCCCACCCCTGGCTGAGGCAGCACCCATGCTGGTAGTTGGTCTCTCAGGCGCCATCAGATCGGCCGGTGTCTGGATCTGAAGGCTAATCCTGCTGGCAAGTTCAGTAGCCGCTACAAGGCGTACGGTGGTGATAGGAACAAGATCTGGCAAATCGGGATCAGTCTTGATCAGGGCAACAGGGGGCACTCTCTCAGGTTCACACCGTCGAACGTTCCGGGCACACCACCCTTGTGCATTCCGATGACGGGTGTAAGTCACCTGATCCCCCCCTTTGTAATGGGTCACCATCTCGACTACAGCAGGGGGTTTTCACGTTGTAGCTAGTAACAAAGACATCAGTTGCTAGCCCTGGTTCCTGTATGGAGCCCCATCCTCTCTTCGGGTGGTAGGCCAGCACAGTTCCCCGCTTTACTACGTCTTTCCTGCCGGGCGCAGACTTCCTACGTTGTGTGTCAGGTTGTTCTTTCTCGTCTCGATCTTTCCAGTGTTGTATTAAACATTGCTTATACTGTTCCCAGGTAAGTACCGCAAGGGTGAGGCCTGTTGTGAATTTGCTTTTTGCTCCCTCTAGTGGTTACTAGTTTTTTGACTCTGGTTTTTCTGTCATTCCTTTTATCCGCACCTGGTCGTTAGTTAGGGGTGTTGCTATATAAGCTCCCTGGACCTTCAGTTCAATGCCTGGCAACGTAGTTATCAGAGCTAGTCTGCTGTGCTCTTGTCTACTGATCCTGGTTCCAGTTATATCAGCTAAGTCTGCCTTTTGCTTTTTGCTATTTGTTTTGGTTTTGTATTTTTGTCCAGCTTGTTCCAAATCTATATCCTGACCTTTGCTGGAAGCTCTAGGGGGCTGGTGTTCTCCCCCCGGACCGTTAGACGGTTCGGGGGTTCTTGAATTTCCAGTGTGGATTTTGATAGGGTTTTTGTTGACCATATAAGTTACCTTTCTTTATTCTGCTATCAGTAAGCGGGCCTCTCTGTGCTAAACCTGGTTCATTTCTGTGTTTGTCATTTCCTCTTACCTCACCGTCATTATTTGTGGGGGGCTTCTATCCAGCTTTGGGGTCCCCTTCTCTGGAGGCAAGAAAGGTCTTTGTTTTCCTCTACTAGGGGTAGCTAGATTCTCCGGCTGGCGCGTGTCATCTAGAATCAACGTAGGAATGATCCCCGGCTACTTCTAGTGTTGGCGTTAGGAGTAGATATATGGTCAACCCAGTTACCACTGCCCTATGAGCTGGATTTTTGTATTCTGCAGACTTCCACGTTCCTCTGAGACCCTCGCCATTGGGGTCATAACAGTTTGCCAGGCCAATATTAAATGTTTAATGCATTGCAGAAGAGGGATTATAAGAAAGAAGATTCTGAGTTTTTTTTTTCTTCTTCCCCTTTACCTCAGAGTGGCTATGCTTGCTGCAGACATGAATGTCCAGACCTTGATTACAAGTGTGGACCAGCTGGCTACTCGTGTGCAGGGCATACAAGACTATGTTATCAGAAATCCTAGGTCAGAACCTAAAATACCGATTCCTGAACTGTTTTCCGGAGACAGGTTTAAGTTTAGGAATTTCGTGAATAATTGTAAATTGTTTTTGTCCCTGAGACCCTGTTCATCAGGAGATTCTGCTCAGCAAGTAAAAATTGTTATTTCGTTCTTACGGGGCGACCCTCAGGATTGGGCTTTTTCGCTGGCGCCAGGAGATCCGGCATTGGCTGATCTTGATGCGTTTTTTCTGGCGCTCGGTTTACTTTATGAGGAACCCAATCTTGAGATTCAGGCAGAAAAGGCCTTGCTGTCTATGTCTCAGGGGCAGGACGAGGCTGAAGTGTATTGCCAAAAATTTCGGAAATGGTCCGTGCTGACACATTGGAACGAGTGTGCACTGGCCGCTAATTTTAGAAATGGCCTTTCTGAAGCCATTAAGAATGTTATGGTGGGTTTTCCCATTCCCACAGGTCTGAATGATACTATGGCACTGGCTATTCAAATTGACCGGCGGTTGCGGGAGCGCAAAACCGCAAATTCCCTCATGGTGTTGTCTGAACAGACACCTGATTTAATGCAATGTGATAGAATCCTGACTAGAAATGAGCGGAAAATTCATAGACGCCGGAATGGCTTGTGCTACTACTGTGGTGATTCTACACATGTTATTTCAGCATGCTCTAAACGTATAGCTAAGGTTGTTAGTCCTGTCACCGTTGGTAATTTGCAACCCAAGTTTATTCTGTCTGTAACCTTGATTTGCTCACTGTCATCTTATCCTGTCATGGCGTTTGTAGATTCAGGTGCTGCCCTGAGTCTCATGGATCTCTCATTTGCTAAGCGCTGTGGATTTACTCTTGAACCATTAGAAAATCCTATTCCTCTTAGGGGTATTGATGCTACATCATTGGCAGCAAATAAACCGCAGTATTGGACACAGGTTACCATGTGCATGACTCCTGAACACCGCGAGGTGATACGTTTCCTGGTTTTACATAAAATGCATGATTTGGTCGTTTTAGGGCTGCCATGGTTACAGACCCATAATCCAGTCCTGGACTGGAAGGCTATGTCAGTCTCAAGTTGGGGCTGTCGTGGTATTCATGAGGATTCCCTGCCTGTGTCTATTGCTTCTTCTACGCCTTCGGAAGTTCCGGAGTATTTGTCTGATTATCAGGATGTCTTCAGTGAGTCTGAGTCCAGTGCACTGCCTCCTCATAGGGACTGTGACTGTGCTATAGATTTGATCCCAGGCAGTAAATTTCCTAAGGGAAGACTGTTTAATCTGTCGGTACCTGAACATACCGCTATGCGTTCATATATCAAGGAGTCTCTGGAAAAAGGACATATTCGTCCGTCTTCTTCCCCTCTTGGTGCGGGATTCTTTTTTGTGGGCAATCGGGAGTTGTTGGCCATGAAATGGGCATTTGAGGAGTGGCGTCATTGGCTCGAGGGTGCTAAGCATCGTGTGGTGGTCTTGACTGATCACAAAAATCTGATGTATCTCGAGTCTGCTAAACGCCTTAATCCGAGACAGGCCCGCTGGTCATTGTTTTTCTCCCGCTTTGATTTTGTTGTCTCGTATTTACCAGGTTCAAAGAATGTGAAGGCCGATGCTCTTTCTAGGAGCTTTGTGCCTGATGCTCCTGGAGTCGCTGATCCTGTTGGTATTCTTAAAGATGGAGTTATCTTGTCAGCTATTTCTCCGGATCTGCGACGTGTGTTGCAGAGATTTCAGGCTGATAGGCCTGAGTCTTGTCCACCTGACAGACTGTTTGTCCCGGATAAGTGGACCAGCAGAGTCATTTCCGAGGTTCATTCCTCGGTGTTGGCAGGTCACCCGGGAATTTTTGGCACCAGAGATCTGGTGGCCAGGTCCTTTTGGTGGCCTTCCTTGTCAAGGGATGTTCGGTCATTTGTGCAGTCCTGTGGGACTTGTGCTCGAGCTAAGCCTTGCTGTTCTCGTGCCAGCGGTTTGCTCTTGCCCTTGCCTGTCCCGAAGAGACCTTGGACACATATCTCCATGGATTTCATTTCTGATCTTCCGCTATCTCAGGGCATGTCCGTTATCTGGGTGATATGTGATCGCTTCTCCAAGATGGTCCATTTGGTTCCTTTGCCTAAGCTGCCTTCCTCTTCCGATCTGGTTCCTGTGTTTTTCCAGAACGTGGTTCGTTTGCACGGCATCCCTGAGAATATTGTGTCAGACAGAGGATCCCAGTTCGTTTCCAGGTTCTGGCGATCCTTTTGTAGTAGGATGGGCATTGATTTGTCGTTTTCGTCTGCTTTCCATCCTCAGACTAATGGACAGACGGAGCGAACCAATCAGACTTTGGAGGCTTATTTGAGGTGTTTTGTCTCTGCTGATCAGGACGATTGGGTGACATTCTTGCCGTTGGCTGAGTTTGCCCTTAATAATCGGGCTAGTTCCGCCACCTTGGTTTCGCCTTTTTTCTGCAACTCTGGTTTCCATCCTCGCTTTTCTTCGGGTCATGTGGAGCCTTCTGACTGTCCTGGGGTGGATTCTGTGGTGGATAGGTTGCAGCAGATCTGGAATTATGTGGTGGACAACTTGAAGTTGTCACAGGAGAAGGCTCAGCGCTTTGCTAACCGCCGCCGCGGTGTGGGTCCCCGACTACGCGTTGGGGATTTGGTGTGGCTTTCTTCCCGCTTTGTTCCTATGAAGGTCTCCTCTCCCAAATTTAAACCTCGTTTTATTGGGCCTTACAAGATATTGGAAATCCTTAATCCTGTATCTTTTCGTCTGGATCTTCCTGTGTCGTTTGCTATTCACAATGTATTTCATAGGTCCTTGTTGCGGCGGTACATTGTGCCTGTAGTTCCTTCTGCTGAGCCTCCTGCTCCGGTGTTGGTTGAGGGCGAGTTGGAGTACGTGGTGGAGAAGATCTTGGATTCTCGCCTCTCCAGGCGGAGGCTTCAGTACCTGGTCAAGTGGAAGGGCTATGGTCAGGAGGATAATTCCTGGGTGGTCGCCTCTGATGTTCATGCGGCCGATTTAGTTCGTGCCTTTCATGCCGCTCATCCTGATCGCCCTGGTGGTCGTGGTGAGGGTTCGGTGACCCCTCACTAAGGGGGGGGTACTGTTGTGAATTTGCTTTTTGCTCCCTCTAGTGGTTACTAGTTTTTTGACTCTGGTTTTTCTGTCATTCCTTTTATCCGCACCTGGTCGTTAGTTAGGGGTGTTGCTATATAAGCTCCCTGGACCTTCAGTTCAATGCCTGGCAACGTAGTTATCAGAGCTAGTCTGCTGTGCTCTTGTCTACTGATCCTGGTTCCAGTTATATCAGCTAAAGGCCCCGTCTCACTAAGCGATTTACCAACGATCACGACCAGCGATACGACCTGGCCGTGATCGTTGGTAAGTCGCTGTGTGGTCGCTGGGGAGCTGTCACACAGACCGCTCTCCCCAGCGACCAACGATCAGGGGAACGACTTCGGCATCGTTGAAACTGTCTTCAACGATGCCGAAGTCCCCCTGCAGCACCCGGGTAACCAGGGTAAACATCGGGTTACTAAGCGCAGGGCCGCGCTTAGTAACCCGATGTTTACCCTGGTTACCAAAAAAAACAAACACTACATACTCGCCTTTCGGTGTCCAGGTCCCTTGCCGTCTGCTTCTTGCTCTGACTGAGCAGCCGTACAGCGAGAGCGCAGCGGTGACGTCACTGCTGTGCTCTCACTTCTCACTGTACGGCGGCTCAGTCAGAGCAGGAAGCAGACGCCAAGGGACCTGACGGACATCAGAAGGCGAGTATGTACTGTTTGTTTTTTTTTTACATTTACGCTGGTAACCAGGGTAAACATCGGGTTACTAAGCGCGGCCCTGCGCTTAGTAACCCGATGTTTACCCTGGTTACCAGTGAAGACATCGCTGGATCGGTGTCACACACACCGATTCAGCAATGTCAGCGGGGCCTCAACGACCAAAAAAAGGTCCAGGCCATTCTGACACGACCAGCGATCTCGCAGCAGGGGCCTGATCGCTGGTACGTGTCACACATAGCGAGATCGCTATGGAGGTCGCTGTTGCGTCACAAAACTTGTGACTCAGCAGCGATCTCGCTAGCGATCTCGCTATGTGAGACGGGGCCTTAAGTCTGCCTTTTGCTTTTTGCTATTTGTTTTGGTTTTGTATTTTTGTCCAGCTTGTTCCAAATCTATATCCTGACCTTTGCTGGAAGCTCTAGGGGGCTGGTGTTCTCCCCCCGGACCGTTAGACGGTTCGGGGGTTCTTGAATTTCCAGTGTGGATTTTGATAGGGTTTTTGTTGACCATATAAGTTACCTTTCTTTATTCTGCTATCAGTAAGCGGGCCTCTCTGTGCTAAACCTGGTTCATTTCTGTGTTTGTCATTTCCTCTTACCTCACCGTCATTATTTGTGGGGGGCTTCTATCCAGCTTTGGGGTCCCCTTCTCTGGAGGCAAGAAAGGTCTTT
This sequence comes from Ranitomeya variabilis, assembly GCF_051348905.1. Lineage (NCBI taxonomy): Eukaryota > Metazoa > Chordata > Amphibia > Anura > Dendrobatidae > Ranitomeya > Ranitomeya variabilis. Next base: position 8,939,788 of record NC_135234.1, on the reverse strand, counting down.
GTTTTCCTCTACTAGGGGTAGCTAGATTCTCCGGCTGGCGCGTGTCATCTAGAATCAACGTAGGAATGATCCCCGGCTACTTCTAGTGTTGGCGTTAGGAGTAGATATATGGTCAACCCAGTTACCACTGCCCTATGAGCTGGATTTTTGTATTCTGCAGACTTCCACGTTCCTCTGAGACCCTCGCCATTGGGGTCATAACAGAGGCCATCCTCCCGGGTCCCATCCGGCCCGGTCCAGGGGGTGTCCCACCGGAGGATCACCCCGTCTAGGCCCACATCTATGGGTTCCCCCATCTTGGTTGGTAGCGGAGGCACTAGCTTCCCCATCGCGTTAGAGGTGAGGATGACCCGCTCCACCAAGAAGGAACGATCATTGCTGGGGTGAGGAGCGGTCACAGGAGCGGGATCGGTCAGGGGAGCCGGATCGGTCGGGAGAGCAGAATCGGCCAGGGGAGTAGGGATGCCGTCCATACCTGCGCCTGATGTGATTCCACCGATGTCGCTCCGGTCCGTTGACAAGGGCACTGGAATCGGCCGCAGCCCGGACCGCGGCTCCTCCGGAGTCACCTCTTGATGTAACTCCGCCCTCCATGGTTCCGTGGCTGGGATAGGTAGGCTCGGCTCCTCCACTGGCGGCTCCAAGGAGTTCAGGTCCCTCACCGGCGGTGGACGCGAGTCCGCTTCTGATGGGTGAGGGCAAGCCGGGATCACCTCGCCGTTGCTCGGGCACTTGCTGCTCATCGTCGCTGTCTGGCATTCGGCGGCAACGCATGCACCTGGCTCCGCCATTTCTCCGAGGTCGGGCTCCTCCTTCACCTCGTTCCCGCCGTTGCAAATCAGGGGGCGGTTCTCCTCTGCTGCTGGGCAGGTCGTCCTCTCGCAGCAGGAGTTGGAGGGGGCGGTCGCTACCTCTGGCGTCGCTTTGGTAGTCTCCTCCCATGGCACGCCCTTCTTCCTCTGCGCTCCCTGTGGCGCTGCAATGGCGGCGGTTTTGGCGCGAACTTTTGGCGGCAAGTGACAATCCACAGTCTTTGCAATAAAGTACAGTCCAAGCACAGTAAATCACAGTTCCAAGGCACACATGACCTGATTCTTCAGGCTTAAGTAGATCCTGTTCGTGACGCCAAGTTGTAGCGCCCCCCCACTGCCGCAGGGCCGAGGGGTACCCGGTACCGGGCCTCTGAGTCTCTGCTCTGGGGTTGTCACGGTGGCTAGGCCCAGTCCGTGACCCTGCCGAGGGGCGTACAGTAATAGATGTAGATAGTGGTGGTGGTGCGATGCAGTAAATAACGAGGACACCAGGTTGCAGTCTCTTTACCTCTTTACTGAAGATCTCTGGGTCCTCAGTCCGGAATCCGGATAACCAGGCTACGCAAGTCCGGCCGGTCCAATGGCACCTCCAGAGTTCTCTTAGCAGGTGGAAATCTGTGCCTTCCTTCTAGCGCTATGTGTTGCGGTCCTTCCCTGCTGTGCTTACAGAAAGTCCCCACAACTGTTGTGTCTGTTTCCTAAGTTCCCTCACAACTCGATTAGATGATGTTCTGCTAATCCTCCGTCCCTCCCTGGTGCTCTGGTTGGGACGGCACCCGTTTGACGGGTAGGCTCGGAGCTCTTCCGGGACCCTAGAGTCGCCCCTCTCCACAAGTTGCCCCCCAAGACTGCATAGGTGATTTAAGTTAGACAGCCCGCCTTAGACTGACTGTCCTGCCGCTGTTTAGGGTATTGCTTGAAGCTGGATGTTGAAATACCCTCTTGGCGTTCCGGCCACCGGTAGTGCGCCTCAGTAGGATGTTGCTTCGGTCTTACAGCACGACCCCTACTGGTATTCTCCTATTGCTTGATCTCGTTTCTCACTCAGCACAATCTATCTCGCTTCTGATCCTTCCTTGGGCACCGCCGCTATCCTGAGCAGGCACGGTCCCGTTACGTTCGTTCAAGTTGCCAAGCCTCTGTCAGGATCCCACCCCTGACAGAGACCCTACTGTATCTTCCCCACAACACCCTCTGCCACAAGGTGTTGCCTGGTTCCAACCCAGTCAGCTTTCTGATCTAACTTCCTGCCTGACCCCCAGTTTACCCACAATGGTGGGGAGTGGCCTAGTGAATAGAACCCTTAGCTCCCCCCGGAGGCCCGGCTGTGAAATGTATTGGTGTCTGTGATACCTGATCAGATGAACTCCTTCAGTGCCATCAGACGCACCATTGCTCCCCTTAGTGGCGGAGCCACAGTACTGCAACGACCAGGACTCTGGGGCGCTGCACACATGGTCGACCAGACATGAGGACGGTAAACCAAGCATGCACAGTTTCTCTACAGAGCATTCAAGCAGTTGTAAATAGGGAGAAAATAGAAGAGGTGCTGTGCATACAGACCTTGGGGCAGTGAGCCGAGCATGTGCAGTTTCTCTACAGAGTATTGCAGCAGCAGAGAATGAGAGAATCTAGAGGAGGAAATACGCATGCTTGGCAAGACCTAGGCTGGTAAGCTGAGCATGCGCAGTTTCTCTACACATTACAGCAGCAGTGAAAGGGAGAATCTAGAGAAGGAGATGCGCATGTGTAACACCCCAGGTAACCAGTTGTTACAGTGATGTTGCCTTCCTTTCTGGGAGGGGAATATCATGCTTGGAGGCAAGGGGGATTTCCGTTACCAGGTAAGGCACCCACATACAACACATTCTGAATCTAGGCCAGAAGGGGGAGCTCAGGACCTGGATTCAGGGGAGCGTCCCCTAGCTTTAAATATTCTGTTCTGGAGGACGAGTTAGTTTAGTTAGGGAGAGACACTGAAGAGTGAAGAGCAGACAGTGGAGCCGTGCAGCCTGGATTTGTGCTGCAGCTCCAGGAAAGAAAGAGAACCCAAGGGGTGTTGAATGTAGTGGAGCTACTGAGGAAAGGAGCACAGTGGAAAAGGAAAGGGGGCTCAGAGGGGAACTGTGACCGGGCACCCTCAGAGTCAGAGCGCAGAAACCGGGCACCGTGAGACCGAGGTCGTATTGTGCTTCAGGACACACGACAGAACCAGAGGGCATAGAACTGTATGTGATTTGCCCACACCACACCTGAAGACGAAGCAGCACCTGAAGAGCCCAGGTCATGATAGAGACCCTGTAAAACATCTCAAGCTGCCCGCCACACAGGTACCTGTCCCAGGACAGCGGAAGGAAGGGGTACTTTTCCAGCAAACTTCAGGCAGCAGGGACCTCACACATCAGCGCAAGTAGGAAAGACTTACGGGCCTCACCTGGGAGAGGGATCTACCATCGCCTCTAGGCTGGCCGGACCACATCACCACCGTGCCTGTTATCCTGGACTGAGGACTGCTTCTACCAGTAAACCAGGTAAAGACTTTACAACTCTGTGTCCTCCACTTATTTACCGGCAACCCACCAGCCTTGCCATACACCTTGGGAGCCCTGGGGACCCCGCTTCGCCTGTGGGAAGCATCACCATCTTGCTTCCACAACATCACCCCAGAGGACCCCTTTAAGCAGCATCGGTCCCTCTGACCGAGAGCCACAGGTGGCGTCACGAATAGACTTTATTACCAAATTCCCTTTAAAGACTTTTCCCTTTTTTTTGAGTGCCCAAGGCCACGGACCGGGTTGCAGCCACCGTGACATCCCCTTTAAGAGCGACCGGACCCGGTACTGAGTAACCCCATTGCCCTGGCGGGCGACTCACATGCTCGACCAGAGCTAAGCACGGTAAGCCGAGCATGCGCAATTTCTCAATAGAACGCTCTAAATACAGTGGGTGTTAGAGGTTAGAGAAGGGGCTGCACATGCTCCACCGTCACAGTAACAATTACCAGAGGATATGTTCATTATCTGCAGAGGGTGATGGGACCTTGGGGAGGGCGTTATTTGGGGGTGATTGCTGAGACATGGCACTCTTTGGAAAATGAGGTGTATTTGGAAACATGGATGATTCTAAGTTTGTGGCACGCTGAGCCTCCATTGTGGTTCTGGGAATACCCCTTTAATGATCCAGGCACAGTGTTTGGTGGTGACCATAGTGTCCAGTCCATGGTGACCAGTAAGGTTGATATAGTTCCTGGTGATCATCTGGTGTCCTTCAGTATAACGCCATAAGGTGTAACCTGTGTTGTCGCAGTGTTATAGAATACAGACCGTCATTGGTGAAGGACATGTGTGAGAGGTGCCAGATGAGCAGAGGTTCCGGATTATCAGACTGATAGGAGTAATGTCTTCAGTTTGCTCATCTTCTCCCTCTATACCGACTACACAAGAACGACTCCTCCTCTGGTTAATGAGGACGTCTGAGAAATGGCCAGATCACCAGGCCTCGCCAGCTCATGGCCGCATGGTCTCATCACCTCTTCTCCAACTCTCTATATTGACATTTCTGACAATGAGCCGAGAACAACTCCAGATATTTGGATATTTCCAGCAATGAAAACTACATATGTCCTGTCAGAAAAGCTTCCTTATCTTCTAACCAAAGTTGTTCTTATTCCTGCCAAGTTGTGCTCCTCCAGCAGGTCTTGGTCTCCCCGGTGCCAGGTGACTATTTGGACTCTCGCGGCCATTGAACCCGTTGGGTATCACTTGATGCCCATAAACGTCCACTGATTTCACAACTGGAAATAATATCCCAGGTCCAGCAGAGCCCGGGGCCCCTCGGCATATAGAGGGATAGAAACACATCAAGTGCAAATTAATCTTGAAGGGAATATTGAGGATTTTGGCTGCGCACAGCGACAGCTGAGACGCGTGATTATAGCAGCCGAGCGCAGAGTGTTTCCAATTAATGACTAATTAAATCAGGGAAGCCATTTAGTCACAGCTCCCCGGGTTGCGTCCTTCCTCTTGGCCGCTGCATTCCTCCTCTCTATAATCATGGTTCAGATCTGGTCCCAGATACACGATCAGCCGCGGAGATGTCATTTAATCGTACGTCAATATTTTCCTTCCATTATCCGCCGTGTTGCTTAATTCAATAGAAGTCTCTACATTTCTCTGTCCTGTTTGGTTGCACAGATGAGATATTTTTGAAGTCAAGGTCGCACCAGTAATATTTTCCTCGGTTGTTTGCTTTCCTCACTTCTGTGGACGATGGGAAAGATGGAGCTAATCGGGAATCTATCAAAGCGTAAAACATTCACCCAAAGGTCAGAAGCCTTCAACTACTCCACCAAGGCCAACAAGGACCCGTGACCAATCACAGAGGAGAAAGGACAGCCTGGCGTCTACAGGTCAACAAGAAGAGTTCTCTCCTCATGGCTCAAGATGACCTTGTTGATAATTACGATGGTGGGCACATCTATGGTTCTAGCAGAAGATCTGGTGATCCAGACTTTTGTCTGGTTTTACCTCGGTATATCTGAAGACTCCAGAATCTTCATCTGTTACCCACTGATAAAGATCTGCAGACCGACCTTTCTTTTTCTTGCTTCCTGATGGTCTGCTACTTATATCTGAAGATATGAGCGTTTCTCTTTCTTAACATCTGACCTCGTCCCTTCTATTTGAAAATGCGGACTTTGATCTCCGTATATGAGGATTTAACTTAGTTGTATCTTTCTATAGATGTAATTTTCGTTTTTCTTGCCCAGATGTAGAATCTTGCATTTCACCCTTTTAAATACCATTCTATTAGTCACCGCCCATTGTTCAAGCTTAACTTGATCCTTCTGAATCCTTTCTCTGTCTTCTCTAGTGTTCGCTATCCCTCCTAGCTTTGCATCATCTGCAAATTTGATTAGTTTACCGTCAGTTCCCTTATCAAGATCATTTATAAAAATGTTGAACAACACTGGGGCCAGGACAGAGCCTTGTGGTCTTTCATTTGGATGTGCAACCATTTATTACCCCACTTTGAGCACGATCACTGAGCTAGATATGTATCCACCTAATCGTAGCCTTGTCAATCCCATACTTGGTCATTTATTCAGTAAGGATAGTATGAAATACTTTATCAAATGCTTTGCTGAAGTTGAGATATATTATATCTACCGCATTTCCCTGATCCACCCAGTCAGTGATTCCATCATAGAAGGAAATCAGATTAGTCTGACATAACTTGTTTGCTACAAACCCATGCTGCCTCTGGTTAATTACTGTATTCTTATCCAAGTACTTACATACATGCTGTGTAATAATTTGTTCAAAGATCTTTCTTGGTATAGAAGAAAGGCTCACTGGCCTGTAATTTACTGGCTTCGGCTTTCCTTTTTTGAAGATAGGGACAACATTTTCCCTTCTCCCATCTTCTGGGACTTATCCTGTTTTCCAGGATTTTTCAATGATTCTGTATAGTGGTTCTGCAATTTCTTCTACTAACGCTTTCAGTACCCTAGGATGCAAATTGTCTCTTCAGAGAGGAAGAGAACTAGAAATCTAGTGCCACCTATTGGAAGTAGCAATCCTAACAGTCAATGTCGAACCTTTAACGAGCCTTGTCACATGACTTAGGATAAAAGCCAAACCAGAATCTCAATTTGCAGACACTGTGTTTCGATACACATTGTCTGCAAACTGAGATTCTGGTTTGGCTTTTATCCTAAGTCATGTGACAAGCCTCGTTAAAGGGTCGACATTGACTGTTAGGATTGCTACTTCCAATAGGTGGCGCTAGAGTTCTAGTTCTCTTCCTCTCTGTAGAGACAATTTGCATATTTCCCAGAGGAGCATTGCGGCTTTAAGTCTCCTCATCACGACATGCTTAACATGTCACTCTCCGCAAGGAGAAATGATACTTCTTCGTACCCTAGGATGTAATTCATCTGGACCAGGAGATATAAATTCATTTAAATTAGCTCAGTGTTCCCTCACCATGTCTCTGTTTATAGATACTGTGGATTCTTTTATTGCTTCGATGGCCTGTAAAGATCAGTTGACGTTGCGTTTGCTTTCTTAGAGATCATAGATGCAAAAAAGGAATTTAAAACTTTGACCTTCTCAACATCATCAAAATACTGTCCCCTATGTACAAGAATATAACTACTATAATACTGCTCCTATGTACAAGAATATAACTTCTATAATACTGCCCCCTATGTACAAGAATATAACTACTATAATACTGCTCCTATGTACAAGAATATAACTACTATAATACTACTCCTATGTACAAGAATATAACTACTATAATACTGCTCCTTTGTACAAGAATATAACTACTATAATACTGCTCCTATGTACAAGAATATAACTACTATAATACTGCTCCTATGTACAAGAATATAACTACTATAATACTGCTCCTATGTACAAGAATATAACTACTATAATACTGCTCCTATGTACAAGAATATAACTACTATAATACTTCTCCTATATACAGTAATATAACTACTATAATACTGCCCCTATGTACAAGAATATAACTACTATAATACTGCCCCTATGTACAAGAATATAACTACTATAATACTGCTCCTATGTACAAGAATATAACTACTATAATACTGCCCCTATGTACAAGAATATAACTACTATAATACTGCCCCTATATACAAGAATATAACTACTATAATACTGCCCCTATGTACAAGAATATAACTACTATAATACTGCTCCTATGAACAAGAATATAACTACTATAATACTGCTCCTATATACAAGTATATAACTACTATAATACTGCCTCTATGTACAAGAATATAACTACTATAATACTACCCCCTATGTACAAGAATATAACTACTATAATACTGCTCCTATATACAAGAATATAACTACTATAATACTGCCCCTATGTACAGGAATATAACTACTATAATACTGCCCCTATGTACAGGAATATAACTACTATAATACTGCCCCTATGTACAGGAATATTACTATAATACTGCCCCCTATGTACAGGAATATTAGTATAATACTGCCCCTACAGATATTCCTACGTTGCTGCGCGTTTTCCATAGTGCCGCCTGTACCGTACGTGGAGCTGGGATTTTCTCGTGTGATGGACGGGGATCGGATGTCATCATCACTATGGGGGGGGGCAGTCACATTCCCTCTCTCTAATTACTAATTACACCAGGCGGGGGGGAGTTTGCTGAAATGTGATCGAGGGGATTTGTGGGAGCTGTGTGTGACAGCGGACAGCTGACCGGTGGGGGGCCGCTGCAGCTGCTCGCCTCTTGGCCGGCTTAGGTCACTTCTTAGGTATCACCATTTTAATGCATTTTTGTTTATTCAATCATTTTAGATATGGATGTTGGTAATCTCAGGAAGGTTTGTGGGGCGGGGGCCGGACTCGCATGGACAGGTGTCCGGAGATGAGGGGCACCAGCTGCATGGGGTCTTAATGCAAATTAAAATCAATTAACCCCTCACCTGCCTCCTCCTCTGCCATTCACAGATATAACAGAACTGACAGTTTGGATGGAAAATGCAAGATACATTCATTGTGTCGCTAGAATCCGATATTTAAAGGGCCAGTCCATTTTTCTGCAAGTGAATATGAATCTAAATGTTATAAGTTCTGCCTTTCACATACATTTTCCATATCTCTGCTTGCTGTCAGTGAATGGCCCCAGCGCTCCAACCTGGTTGGATAATGAATGATCAGCAGCTCGCTCCCGGCTCAGATGACATGAGATAAAACTACTTCTATGCCATGACTGCTCCCCACAGATCCCACAGTGTCCTCAGGAACATGGCCATGAGTGGACAGATTACTGCTCACTAAGGGATCTGCAGCTCCTCTCCTTGGGACTCTGCTCCTTCCACGGTGTAGATATTCGGTTCCCTATTTTTACTATATGAAATGTTGAAAAAAAATTATGAATAAAAATGTGATTCCGCCATTGTTTATTTAGGATACATTTTTATGGCTTTTATTGTGCAATAAAATATCCTGGTAATGTGATTACACCGATACCTAACAGAGGTTTCTTTTCTATTATGTTTGTGTTTAAACAAAAATTAAAAACTTTGGAAAAAAGTGTGTACGTTTTATTTTTACGTGGATGGAGCAGCGTGAGGGCAAAGTGCAAGGCAAAGGCAACGATGACTTCTGTCCTGTCATTGTCCTTAAAGGTCTCGGACTGATCATCTAATTGTTCAAAGTTGGCACATCCTCACAGGTTAATAATCAGGCTCAGGAAAACAATCAGGATAGTACACGGGCGCAGGATCAGGCAGAGGAACTTTGATAGGGTGAGTATTCAGGTAAAGGACCAGGTAGGGGAACTTTGATTGGGTCAGTACTCGGGTGAAGGACCAGGCAGAGGAACTTTGATAGGGTCAGTACTCGGGTGAAGGACCAGGCAGAGGAACTTTGGTTGGGTCAGTATATGGGTGAAGGACAATTCAGAAAAACTTTGGTTGGGTCAGTATATGGGTGAAGGACAATTCAGAAAAACTTTGGTTGGGTCAGTATATGGGTGAAGGACAATTCAGAAAAACTTTGGTAGGGTCAGTACTCAGGCAATGGATCAGGCGGATATACTTTGGTTGAATCAGTGCTCAGGCACTGGACCAAACAGAGAAACTTTGGTAGGGTCACTACTCGAGCAAATGACCAGGCAGAGGAACTTTGGATCAGGACTCATGCTCAAAAGGAGGCAGAGGAACTTTGGTTGGGTCAGTACTCAGGCGAAGAACCAGGCAGAGGTACTTTGGTTGGGTCAGTACTCAGGCAAAGAACCAGGCAGAGGAACTTTGGATCAGGACTCATGCTCACAAGGAAGCAGAGGAACTTTGGTTGGGTCAGTACTCCGATGCAGGATCAGGCAGAGGAACCTTTGTCGGGTCAGTACTCGGGTGAAGAACCAGGCAGAGAAACTTTGGTAGGGTCAGTACTCAGGCGAAGGACCAGGCAGAGGAACTTTGGATCAGGAATCATGACCAGGAAGAGGCAGAGGAACTTTGGTTGGGTGAGTATTCAGGTAAAGGACCAGGTAGGGGAACTTTGATTGGGTCAGTACTCGGGTGAAGGACCACGCAGAGGAACTTTTTTGGGGTCAGTACTCAGGTGAAGGACCATGCAGTGAAACTTTGGTTTGGTCAGTATATGGGTGAAGGACAATTCAGAAAAACTTTGGTAGGGTCAGTACTCAGGCAATGGATCAGGCGTATATACTTTGGTTGAATCAGTGCTCAGGCACTGGACCAAACAGAGAAACTTTGGTAGGGTCACTACTCGAGCAAATGACCAGGCAGAGGAACTTTGGATCAGGACTCATGCTCAAAAGGAGGCAGAGGAACTTTGGTTGGGTCAGTACTCAGGCGAAGAACCAGGCAGAGGTACTTTGGTTGGGTCAGTACTCAGGCAAAGAACCAGGCAGAGGAACTTTGGATCAGGACTCATGCTCACAAGGAGGCAGAGGAACTTTGGTTGGGTCAGTACTCCGGTGCAGGATCAGGCAGAGGAACCTTTGTCGGGTCAGTACTCGGGCGAAGAACCAGGCAGAGAAACTTTGGTAGGGTTAGTACTCAGGCGAAGGACCAGGCAGAGGAACTTTGGATCAGGAATCATGACCAGGAAGAGGGAGAGGAACTTTGGTTGGGTCAGTATTCAGGCAAATTACCAGGTAGAGGAACCTTAGGTCAGAACTCAGGCATAGGACAAGACAGAAGAACTTTGATCAGGTCAGTACTCAGTGTCTGGTTAAAGCAGATAACACTGGAGCAGGCCGAGGCTACATCCACACGACAGTATTTTCAGTTCGAGTGCTGTCCATGACATAAACCGACCTCGCTCTGATAAGTGCTGTACATTAGGGCTGTTCAGATGAATGTCCGAATGACAATAATCGCAGTGTGCACCAGTCCTCTCCATAGTTTGGATGTGGATCATCCATATAGTATCCGATACTTACAGATTCATTGTCATTATTAACATCAGAACTGTGCCTGGTCTTGTAATTTTATTCATTGCTGATGTCTAAAAATGAATGATAATATAATACAGATGATAATTATACAATTTATCTGGATGAAAATCTGCTACTTTTTAATACATTTTTTTCAATGCACAATGCCCAGGTTCTGGTATGGAAATGTGAAGTTTTGTAGGGTCCATATTCCAGGTCAGGTCCATCCAAATGAAGTTTGGTTGGGTCCATATTCTGGCTCAGGTGGATGAAGTTGGTTTCCGTCCTTAGGTCTAAATTGATGAAGTTTAGTCAGGTCCATATTCTGGGACAGGTTCTGGTGAATAAAGTTTGGCCAGGTTCATATTTCACGGTGGATCCTAGCAGATTAAATTTTGTCGTGTTCATACTCCAGGTCTGGTGCAGTTGGAGGAGGTTTGGTCGGGTCCATATTCCAGGTCAGGTCCTGGCAGATTAAGTTTGGTCAGCTCCATTCTCCAGGTCAGGTGCAGGTGGATGAATTTTGGTCAGGTCCATATTCCAGGTCAGGTGCAGGTGGATGAAGTTTGGTTGGGACCAGTTGGATGAAGTATGTTCTGGACCATATTACAGGTTGGGTCCAGGTGGATGTAGTTTAGTCAAGTCCATATTCCAAGTCGGGTCCAAGTGGATGATGTTTGGTCAGGTCCATATTCCATGTGAGTTCCAGGTGGATAAAGTTTGGTTAGGTCCAGTTGGATGAAGTTATCGTTGGGTTCATATTCCAGCTCGGGAACAGGTGGATGTAGTTTGATCAGGTCCAGTTGGATGAAGCTATGGTTGGGTCCATATTCCATGTCAGTTCCAGGTGGATGAAGTTTGATTAGGTCCAGTTGGATGAAGTTATGGTTGGGTCTATATTCCAGCTCGGGTACACGTGGATGTAGTTTGATCAGGTCCAGTTGGATGAAGTTATGGTTGGGTCCATATTCCATGTCAGATCCAGGTAGATGAAGTCTATCGGATACATATTCCAGGTTGGGTCCTAGCAGATTATGTTTGATCGGGTCCTTACTCCAGGTTGGATGCAGATGGATGAAGTTTCTCGGGTTGTGGGCATAGCCCAGTTGGGAGTGTGAACTCCGCCATGTGAGTCGTAGGGTGGTATTAATCCCTAATTATCACCTTTCTGACGCCGCTTGGACTTGGTGATTGGCAGGAGAGACATCATCGATTCCTCAGCAGAGGATTGTTTTCCACAGTAAAAACAAATATATTCTCTAGTGAAACCAGAGACGAATCATGTAGAAGGCGAGCGCTGCGCTCCCCAATCCTCCCCGAAATCCATCGGATAGAATAGAGACGAGCCGGGGACAGATTTACAGCCACAGCAGTTTAATGAGACATGTCCCATAAACATGACTTGTCTTCACCTCTGCTCCTCCGGCTGCCCGCTGACATTTATGTGACAGCACATTGTGCCATCAGACACTTCCCACCTCTGCTCATCCATAAGTGACAGATACGTGAGCTGCTGAGGAGCATGACCGGCGGCAGCACCCCAGACTATCAGGGACAGTACGGAACTGGCGTTATTTCTGGACCCATAGTGCAGACATGAGAGAGTGCTGGGGAAGCAGTGAGGTGTGAGGAGTCAAGGGCGCCAAAACAACAGCTGGAGAACCCCCACAACCAGAACAATAAGAGGGACAGCCAGAAGAGAAGCAACCGTGCTGCCCCCAGAACATTCACAATCGCACAGTCCCATCATAGCCCAAAGCAAAAGGCCTCATGAAACGGCACCATATTGTCTTCTTGTACAGGGACCACATGGTCTGCTCTATTCCTGGAGATCCACAATCCTTCCAGGAAAGAAGGGAAGAGACGCCACCGATCCCCACTCTCTGCAGTAGAAGAACCTTGGCTCTATGGAACCTGTGCTCCTCACGACACTACAAACCCATCAGCAAATTATTGCAAATGATGGCGGGCTTGCTACTCACTACTCCACGCTCCAACCTGCTGCTCCATGCTCCTCTCTGCTGTTCCTCCTCACTACTCCACGCTCCTCCTCACTACTCCTCACTACTCCACACTTCACCCTGCTGCTCCACGCTCCTCTCTGCGGCTCCTCCTCACTACTCCACCCTCCTCACTACTCCACACTCCACCCTGCTGCTCCATCTCACTACTCCACACTCCTCACTACTCCACACTCCTCTCTGCTGCTCCACGCTCCTCCTCACTACTCCTTGCTGCTCAACACTCCTCCTCACTACTCCACGCTCCTCTCTGCTGCTCCACGCTCCTCCTCACTACTCCACGCTCCTATCTACTGCTCCATGCTCCTCCTCACTACTCCACAGTCCTCTGCTGCTCCATGCTCCTCCTCACTATTCCATGCTTCTCTCTGCTGCTCCATGCTCCTCACTACTCCACGCTCCTCTCTGCTGATCCATCTCGCTGCCTCATGCTCCTCCTCGCTACTCCACCCTCCTCCCTGCTGCTCCATCTCGCTGCTCCACCTCGCTACCCCACACTCTTTGTTGGTGCTCCATGCTTCTCAATACTCCACACTCCTACCTGCTGCTCTCGGTGCCCCACCTCGCTGCCTCACTCCTCACTACCCCACGCTCTTCCTTGCTGCTGCATGTTCCTCCTCACTACTCCACTCTTCTCCATGCTCCTTCACACTGCTCTCTGCCTAATGCTCCTCCTCTCTGTCCCACGCTTCACCTTGCTACTCCATCCTCCTCATTGCAACTCTACGCTGCTCCTTGCTACTCCATGCTCCTCCTCACTACTCCACACTCATTCTCACTATGCTATGTGTTGTGAATTTGGATTCTGGGCTCCCCCGGTGGCTACTGGTGGAATTGAACTGGTGTCTTCATCTTCTCTGTTCACCTGTTCCCATCAAGATGTGGGAGTCGCTATATAACCTTGCTGCTCTGTTAGTTGCTTGCCGGTCAACAATGTTATCAGAAGCCTCTCTGTGCTTGTTCCTGCTCCTAGACAACTACTAGATAAGTTGGACTCTTGTCCATGTTTGTTTTTGCATTTTTGTTCCAGTTCACAGCTGTAGTTTCGTTACTGTGTCTGGAAAGCTCTTGTGAACAGGAATTGCCACTCTGGTGTTATGAGTTAATGCCAGAGTTTAAAGTAATTTCTGGATGGTGTTTTGATAGGGTTTTTAGCTGACCATGAAAGTGTCCTTTCTGTCTTCTGCTATGTAGTAAGTGGACCTCAAATTTGCTAAACCTATTTTCATACTACGTTTGTTATTTCATCTTGATTCACCGCCAATACATGTGGGGGGCCTCTGTCTCCTTTCGGGGTATTTCTCTAGAGGTGAGCTAGGACTAATATTTTCCTCTGCTAGTTTTATTTAGTCCTCCGGCTGGTGCTGGGCATCTAGAATCAACGTAGGCATGCTACCCGGCCACTGCTAGTTGTGCGTTAGGTTTAGTTCATGGTCAGCTCAGTTTCCATCTTCCAAGAGCTAGTTCCTATATATGCTGATGCTATGATCTCTTGCCATTGAGATCATGACAGTTTGACCGGCCCACTAAAGGGTTAAAATCCTTGGCTGAGAAAGGAGAGAAATAAGTAGTCTGCTGAAATTTTTTTTTTTTTTTTTTTCTCTCCTTTGAATGGCTCTGTGTTCACCTGTTTGCAATGGATCTTCAGAGTGTAACTGCAGGTTTGAATAATCTCGCCACGAAGGTACAAAATTTGCAAGATTTTGTTTGTCATGCACCTGTATCTGAGCCGAGAATTCCTTTGCCGGAATTTTTCTCGGGGAATAGATCTGGGTTTCAGAATTTTCGAAATAATTGCAAATTATTTTTGTCCCTGAAATCTCGCTCTGCCGGAGATCCTGCACAGCAGGTCAGGATTGTGATTTCCTTGCTCCGGGGCGACCCTCAAGACTGGGCTTTTTCATTGACACCAGGGGATCCTGCGTTGCTCAATGTGGATGCGTTTTTTCTGGCCTTGGGGTTGCTTTATGACGAACCTCATTTGGAGCTTCAGGCAGAAAAAACTTTGATGTCCCTATCTCAGGGGCAAGATGAAGCGGAAATTTACTGCCAAAGATTCCGTAAATGGTCTGTGCTTACTCAGTGGAATGAGTGCGCCCTGGCGGCGACTTTCAGAGAAGGTCTCTCTGATGCCATTAAGGATGTTATGGTGGGGTTCCCTGTGCCTGCGGGTCTGAATGAGTCCATGACAATGGCTATTCAGATCGATAGGCGTTTGCGGGAGCGCAAACCAGTGCACCATCTGGCGGTGTCCACTGAGAAGTCGCCAGAGAGTATGCAGTGTGATAGAATTCTGTCCCGAAGCGAGCGGCAGAATTTTAGACGGAAAAATGGGTTGTGTTTCTATTGTGGTGATTCTACTCATGTTATATCAGCATGCTCTAAGCGCACTAAAAAGCTTGGTAAATCTGTTTCCATTTGCACCTTACCGTCTAAGTTTATTCTATCTGTGACCCTGATTTGCTCTTTGTCATCTATTACCACGGACGCCTATGTCGACTCTGGCGCCGCTTTGAGTCTTATGGATTGGTCCTTTGCCAAACGCTGTGGGTATGATTTAGAGCCTTTGGAGACTCCTATTCCTCTGAAGGGGATTGACTCCACCCCATTGGCTAATAATAAACCACAATACTGGACACAAGTAACTATGCGTATTAATCCGGATCACCAGGAGATTATTCGCTTTCTGGTGCTGTATAATCTACATGATGATTTGGTGCTAGGATTGCCTTGGCTGCAATCTCACAACCCAGTCCTCGACTGGAGAGCTATGTCTGTGTTGAGCTGGGGATGTAAGGGGGCTCATGGGGACGTACCTGTGGTTTCCATTTCATCATCTATTCCCTCTGAAATTCCTGAGTTCCTGTCTGACTATCGTGACGTCTTTGAAGAATCCAAGGTTGGTTCGTTACCTCCGCACCGAGAGTGCGATTGTGCCATAGATTTAATCCCGGGTAGTAAATACCCAAAGGGTCGTTTATTTAATCTGTCTGTGCCTGAACATGCTGCTATGCGTGAATATATAAAGGAGTCCTTGGAAAAGGGACATATTCGTCCATCGTCATCTCCCTTAGGAGCCGGTTTTTTCTTTGTGTCAAAAAAAGACGGCTCTTTGAGACCATGTATTGATTATCGGCTTTTGAATAAAATCACTGTTAAATATCAATACCCATTGCCGTTGCTGACTGATTTGTTTGCTCGCATAAAGGGGGCCAAGTGGTTCTCTAAGATTGACCTTCGTGGGGCGTATAATTTGGTGCGAATCAGGCAGGGGGATGAGTGGAAAACCGCATTTAATACGCCCGAGGGCCACTTTGAGTATTTAGTGATGCCTTTTGGTCTTTCAAATGCTCCGTCAGTTTTCCAGTCCTTTATGCATGACATTTTTCGCGATTATTTGGATAAATTTATGATTGTGTATCTGGATGATATTCTGATTTTTTCGGATGACTGGGACTCTCATGTCCAGCAAGTCAGGAGGGTTTTTCAGGTTTTGCGGTCTAATTCTTTGTGTGTGAAGGGTTCTAAGTGTGTTTTTGGGGTACAGAGGATTTCCTTTTTGGGATATATTTTTTCCCCCTCTTCCATTGAAATGGATCCTGTCAAGGTTCAAGCTATTTGTGATTGGACGCAGCCCTCTTCTCTTAAGAGTCTTCAGAAATTTTTGGGCTTTGCTAACTTTTATCGTCGATTTATTGCTGGTTTTTCGGATATTGCTAAGCCATTGACCGATTTGACTAAGAAGGGTGCTGATGTTGCTGATTGGTCCCCTGATGCTGTGGAGGCCTTTCGGGAGCTTAAGCGCCGTTTTTCCTCTGCCCCTGTGTTGCGTCAGCCTGATGTTGCTCTACCTTTTCAGGTTGAGGTCGACGCTTCTGAGATCGGAGCTGGGGCAGTGTTGTCGCAGAAAAGTTCTGACTGCTCCGTGATGAGGCCTTGTGCCTTCTTTTCCCGTAAATTTTCGCCTGCTGAGCGGAATTATGATGTTGGGAATCGGGAGCTTTTGGCCATGAAGTGGGCTTTTGAGGAGTGGCGCCATTGGCTTGAGGGGGCCAGACATCAGGTGGTGGTATTGACTGACCACAAAAATTTGGTTTATCTTGAGACCGCCAGGCGCCTGAATCCTAGACAGGCGCGCTGGTCATTATTTTTCTCTCGGTTTAATTTTGTGGTGTCATACCTACCGGGTTCTAAGAATGTTAAGGCGGATGCCCTTTCTAGGAGTTTTGAGCCTGACTCGCCTGGTAACTCTGAGCCCACAGGTATCCTTAAGGATGGAGTGGTTTTGTCAGCCGTTTCTCCAGACCTGCGGCGGGCCTTGCAGGAGTTTCAGGCGGATAGACCTGATCGTTGCCCACCTGATAAACTGTTTGTTCCTGATGATTGGACCAGTAGAGTCATCTCTGAGGTTCATTCTTCTGCGTTGGCAGGTCATCCTGGCATTTTTGGTACCAGGGATTTGGTGGCAAGGTCCTTCTGGTGGCCTTCCCTGTCACGAGATGTGCGAGGCTTTGTGCAGTCTTGTGACGTTTGTGCTCGGGCCAAGCCTTGTTGTTCTCGGGCTAGTGGATTGTTGTTGCCCTTGCCTATTCCTAAGAGGCCTTGGACGCACATCTCGATGGATTTTATTTCAGATCTGCCTGTTTCTCAGAAGATGTCTGTCATCTGGGTGGTGTGTGACCGTTTCTCTAAGATGGTCCATTTGGTTCCTCTGCCCAAGTTGCCTTCTTCTTCCGAGTTGGTTCCTCTGTTTTTTCAAAATGTTGTTCGTTTGCATGGTATTCCTGAGAATATCGTTTCTGACAGAGGGACCCAATTCGTGTCTAGATTTTGGCGGGCATTCTGTGCTAGGATGGGCATAGATTTATCTTTTTCGTCCGCTTTCCATCCTCAGACGAATGGCCAGACTGAGCGGATTAATCAGACCCTGGAGACATATCTGAGGTGTTTTGTGTCTGCTGACCAGGATGATTGGGTTGCTTTTTTGCCATTGGCGGAGTTCGCTCTCAATAATCGGGCCAGCTCTGCCACTTTGGTGTCCCCGTTTTTCTGTAATTCGGGGTTTCATCCTCGATTTTCCTCTGGTCAGGTGGAATCTTCGGATTGTCCTGGAGTGGATGCTGTGGTGGAGAGATTGCATCAGATCTGGGGGCAGGTGGTGGACAATTTGAGGTTGTCCCAGGAGAAGACTCAGCTTTTTGCTAACCGCCGTCGTCGTGTTGGTCCTCGTCTTCGTGTTGGGGACTTGGTGTGGTTGTCTTCTCGTTTTGTCCCTATGAGGGTCTCTTCTCCTAAGTTTAAGCCTCGGTTCATCGGCCCGTATAAGATATTGGAGATTCTTAACCCTGTTTCCTTCCGTTTGGACCTCCCTGCATCCTTTTCTATTCATAACGTTTTTCATCGGTCATTATTGCGCAGGTATGAGGTACCGGTTGTGCCTTCCGTTGAGCCTCCTGCTCCGGTGTTGGTTGAGGGTGAGTTGGAGTACGTTGTGGAGAAAATCTTAGACTCTCGTGTTTCCAGACGGAGACTCCAGTATCTGGTCAAGTGGAAGGGATACGGCCAGGAGGATAATTCTTGGGTGAATGCATCTGATGTTCATGCCTCTGATCTGGTTCGTGCCTTTCATAGGGCCCATCCTGATCGCCCTGGTGGTTCTGGTGAGGGTTCGGTGCCCCCTCCTTGAGGGGGGGGTACTGTTGTGAATTTGGATTCTGGGCTCCCCCGGTGGCTACTGGTGGAATTGAACTGGTGTCTTCATCTTCTCTGTTCACCTGTTCCCATCAAGATGTGGGAGTCGCTATATAACCTTGCTGCTCTGTTAGTTGCTTGCCGGTCAACAATGTTATCAGAAGCCTCTCTGTGCTTGTTCCTGCTCCTAGACAACTACTAGATAAGTTGGACTCTTGTCCATGTTTGTTTTTGCATTTTTGTTCCAGTTCACAGCTGTAGTTTCGTTACTGTGTCTGGAAAGCTCTTGTGAACAGGAATTGCCACTCTGGTGTTATGAGTTAATGCCAGAGTTTAAAGTAATTTCTGGATGGTGTTTTGATAGGGTTTTTAGCTGACCATGAAAGTGTCCTTTCTGTCTTCTGCTATGTAGTAAGTGGACCTCAAATTTGCTAAACCTATTTTCATACTACGTTTGTTATTTCATCTTGATTCACCGCCAATACATGTGGGGGGCCTCTGTCTCCTTTCGGGGTATTTCTCTAGAGGTGAGCTAGGACTAATATTTTCCTCTGCTAGTTTTATTTAGTCCTCCGGCTGGTGCTGGGCATCTAGAATCAACGTAGGCATGCTACCCGGCCACTGCTAGTTGTGCGTTAGGTTTAGTTCATGGTCAGCTCAGTTTCCATCTTCCAAGAGCTAGTTCCTATATATGCTGATGCTATGATCTCTTGCCATTGAGATCATGACAGCTATGCTCCTCCCTAGTCTACGCTCCTCCTCGCTACTCTTCACTACACTGTCCTCCTCCTTCGCTTCTACTCTACGCTCCTCGCTATTCTGCACTCTTCTGTGAGGGGTAGTAGGGCTGTAGTCGTGGCTGACATATATTGCTCCATCACGCCCTGGTTCCCCATCACATGAATACAATGTTCCCTTTACAGCATACTTTCTGCTTAACCCTCTGCACCGTCAGGATCCCATTGGGGCTGCTGAAGTTCTGCTGCTGGTGCTGTTACGCATAAGGAGACAGAATCCAAGTTCAATTTAAAGCAGACAACTTTACTGGTTTCTTCTCTCAGCACATCCATGTCTACTGCAGCATCAACATAGGGTTCCACACAGTTTACATCCTTCGCTTTCCCTGTGCTCTCCCCCATGTCCTTCGGCACGTTCCCAGCTTGTGCCGTCCAGTTCTGGACCACAGTGTCCTCCCTGTCCAGCTTCACAACTCTTAGGAGTTCCCCTGCCTGTTTCAACCCAGACATAAGGTCTTCTGCCCTCATAGTAAGCTGCCACATGATAGAGCCACCTGCGTTCCTGTGCTGCTGCAATTCCTGATCTCCTGGCCTTAGATTTCTGGGCTTCTAGCTTCCAACGTTACGGGGCCCACTGTGTTGCCCTGGGCTCTAGGGCCCTCCGGGACTGCCTGGGATCTCTGGCCCTCCTGGGCTGTCTGAGCTCCCTGGCCTCACTAAACTCCAACAAGGAAAACCTCCTATCTTATCCACAGCTGGCCCCTCCTATGTTAACTATTTACTATACTAAGCTTCTATTCCTATCCTTCTACTATTTAATCCTAATGTGCCCCCTCTAGTGGGCTAAGTTAGTACTACGCTTTCTCTAACATTCTATATACTGCACATATAGCATACAAGGCAAAACTATATATACAGCAGTACATTAAACAGCATTAATAATTATACTAAGTAATACAATCAACATTCACCAAAATGGAAACGGGCCATGCTTGGAGGCACAATACAGTCCCTGTACCCTCCTTGCTACTCTGTGCTCCTACTCGCTGTTCTGAGCTCCTCCGCCCTACTCTGCGCTCCTCCTCCCTACTCTGCGCTCCTACTCCCTACGCTGCGCTCCTCCCTACTCTGCGCTCCTACTCCCTACTCTGCGCCCCTCCTTCCTACTCTGCGCTCCTCCCTACTCCACGCTCCTCCTCCCTACTCTGTGCTCCTCCTCCCTACTCCACGCTCCTCCTCTCTACTCCACGCTCCTCCTCCCTACCTGTGCTCCTCCTCCCTCCTCTTCGCTCCTCCTCCCTACTCCGTGCTCCTCCTCCCTACTCCATGCTCCTCCTCCCTACTCTGCGTTCCTTCTCCCTACTCTGCGCTCCTCCTCCCTACTTCACACTCCTCCTCCCTACTCTGCGATCCTCTTCCCTACTCTGTGCTTCTCATTGCTACTCTGCGCTCCTCCTCCCTACTCTGCGCTCCTACTTCCTACTCCGCACTCCTCCTCCCTACTCTGCACTCCTCATTGCTACTCTGCGCTCCTCCTCCCTACTCTGCGCTCCTCCTCCCTACTCTGCGCTCCTCCCTACTCTGCGCTCCTCCCTACTCTGCGCTCCTCCTCCCTACTCCTCCCTACTCTGCGCTCCTCCTTCCTACTCCGCGCTCCTCCTCCCTACTACATGCTCCTCCTCCCTACCTGTGCTCCTCCTCCCTCCTCTGCGCTCCTCCCCCCTACTCCGTGCTCCTACTCCCTACTCCATGCTCCTCCCTACTCCACGCTCCTCCTCCCTAACTGCGCTCCTCCCTCCTCTGCACTCCTCCTCCCTACTCCATGCTCCTCCTCCCTACTCTGCGCTCCTCCTCCCTACTCTGCGCTCCTCCTCCCTACTCTGCGCTCCTCCTCCCTACTTCGCGCTCCTCCTCCCTACTCTGCGCTCCTCTTCCCTACTCTGCGCTCCTCCTCCCTACTCTGTGCTACTCTGCGCTCCTACTTCGTACTCCGCACTCCTCCTCCCTACTCTGCGCTCCTCATTGCTACTCTGGTCTCCTCCTCCCTACTCTGCGCTCCTCCTCCCTACTCTGCGCTCCTCCTCCCTACTCTGCGCTCCTCCTCCCTATTCTGAGCTCCTCATTGCTACTCCGCACTCCTCGCTATTCTGCGCTCGTCCTCCCTACTTCACACTCCTAAACACTACTCTGCGCTCCTCCTCCCTACTCTGCGCTCCTACTCGGCGCTCCTCCTCCCTACTCCGCACTCCTCATTGCTACTCCGTGCTCCTCCTCCCTACTCTGCACTCCTCCCTCCTCAGCGCTCCTCCTCCCTACTCCATGCTCCTCCTCCCTAGTGGTGGCTGGTGGTACTGGAGACTTGTGTGTTCTTTTCTGCCTCAGCTCACCTGCTTCCATCAGTTTTGGGAGTTCCCTATTTAGCCT
Organism: Ranitomeya variabilis; assembly: GCF_051348905.1. Classification (NCBI taxonomy): domain Eukaryota; kingdom Metazoa; phylum Chordata; class Amphibia; order Anura; family Dendrobatidae; genus Ranitomeya; species Ranitomeya variabilis. Next base: position 8,918,124 of record NC_135234.1, on the reverse strand, counting down.
TGCTCTCCAGTCACTTCCTTGCCGGTCATCATTGTAACCTGAGTCTTTCAGTTGCATGTTCCTGCTACCAGTCTGCTGATCAGCTAAGTGGACTCTTGTCCTTTTTGTTTTGTATTTTTTGTCCAGTTTACAGTTTGTCATTTCCTGTTACTGGAAGCTCTTGTGGACTGAAATTGCCACTCCTGTGTCATGAGTTGACACAGGAGTCTTAAAGTAATTTCAGGATGGGTTTTTGAAAGGGTTTTTCAGCTGACCGTGAAGTCCTCTTTTGTATCCTTCCTCTATCTAGTAAGTGGACCTCGCTTTGCTAAATCTACCTTCATACTGTGTATGTCTTTTCCTCTGAACTCACCGTTAATATATGTGGGGGCTACTATCATCTTTGGGGAATTTCACTAGAGGTAAGCCAGGTCTGTTCCTTCCTCTTCCAGGCGTAGTTAGTTCTCCGGCTGGCGCATGGCATCTAGGCAGCTGTAGGAATGCTTCCTGGCTACTGTTAGTTGTGTGGTAGATTTAGGTCACGGTCAGCTTGAGTTTCCATCACCCGAGAGCTAGTCTGTTATTTTGTGTTTCTGATGTTCCCATGCCATTGGGGAATCATGACAGTATGACCGGCCACTGTTAAAGTAATTGGCAGAAGAAAGGAGAGTAAAAGAAGTCTGTAGATTTTTATTTTTTTTTCCTCACATGTTTGCTACTTAGTTGGCTCAGTTGTATTTCTGCTCTATTTACAGCCTTGCCTTTCTCTCCTTCTAATCCTTGAATGGCTCTGATCTCTCCGGTTTAAGGATGGACTCTCAGAGTTTGGCTGCAGGTTTAAATAATCTTGCTACGAAGGTTCAGAATTTACAAGATTATGTTATACGTACTCCTATTTCTGAACCTAAGATTCCTACACCAGAGGTATTTTCCGGAGATAGATCTCGGTTTCTGAATTTCAAATGTAATTGTAAACTGGACAAAAAATACAAAACAAAAAGGACAAGAGTCCACTTAGCTGATCAGCAGACTGGTAGCAGGAACATGCAACTGAAAGACTCAGGTTACAATGATGACCGGCAAGGAAGTGACTGGAGAGCAAGGCTAAATAGGGAACTCCCAAAACTGATGGAAGCAGGTGAGCTGAGGCAGAAAAGAACACACAAGTCTCCAGTACCACCAGCCACCACTAGGGGAGCCCAAAAAGCGGATCACAACATCCTCCCTACTCCGCGCTCCTCCTCCCTACTCCGCGCTCCTCCTCCCTACTCCGCGCTCCTCCTCACTATTCTGCGCTCCTCCTCCCTACTCTGCGCTCCTCCTCCCTACTCCGCGCTCCTCCTCCCTACTTTTTACTCCTCCCTACTCTGCGCTCCTCCTCCCTACTCCGTGCTCCTCCTCCCTACTCCGTGCTCCTCCTCCCTACTCCGCGCTCCTCCTCCCTACTCCGCGCTCCTCCTCCCTACTCTGCGCTCCTCCTCCCTACTCCGTGCTCCTACTCCCTACTCCGTGCTCCTCCTCCCTACTCCGTGCTCCTCCTCCCTACTCCGCGCTCCTCCTCACTACTCTGCACTCCTCCTCCCTACTCCGCGCTCCTCCTCCCTACTCTGCGCTCCTCCTCACTACTCTGCGCTCCTCCTCCCTACTCCACGCTCCTCCTCCCTACGCCACGCTCCTCCTCACTACTCTGCGCTCCTCCTCCCTACTCCGCGCTCCTCCTCCCTACTCCATGCTCCTCCTCCCTACTCCATGCTCCTCCTTACTCCACGCTCCTCCTCACTACTCTGCGCTCCTCCTCCCTACTCTGTGCTCCTCCTCACTACTCCACGCTCCTCCTTCCTAGTCCTCGCTCCTCCTCCCTTCTCTGCGCTCCTCCTCCCTACTCCGTGCTCCTCCTCACTACTCCGCGCTCCTCCTCCCTACTCCGCGCTCCTCCTCCCTACTCCGCGCTCCTCCTCCCTACTCCGCGCTCCTCCTCCCTACTCTGCGCTCCTCCTCCCTACTCTGCGCTCCTCCTTCCTACTCCATGCTCCTCCTCCCTACTCCGCGCTCCTCCTCCCTACTCCATGCTCCTCCTCCCTACTCCGCGCGCCTCCTCCCTACTCCGCGCTCCTCCTCACTACTCTGCGCTCCTCCTCACTACTCCGCGCTCCTCCTCCCTACTCCACGCTCCTCCTCCCTACTCTGCGCACCTCCTCACTACTCCGTGCTCCTCCTCCCTACTCTGCGCTCCTCCTCCCTACTCCTCGCTCCTCCTCCCTACTCCGCGCTCCTCCTCCCTACTCCTCGCTCCTCCTCCCTACTCCGTGCTCCTCCTCCCTACTCCGCGCTCCTCCTCACTACTTTGCGCTCCTCCTCACTACTTCGCGCTCCTCCTCCCTACTCCGCGCTCCTCCTCCCTACTCCGCGCTCTTCCTCCCTACTCCGCGCTCCTCCTCCCTACTCCGCGCTCCTCCTCCCTACTCCACGCTCCTCCTCCCTACGCTGCGCTCCTCCTCACTACTCCTCGCTCCTCCTCCCTACTCCGCGCTCCTCCTCCCTACTCCTCGCTCCTCCTCCCTACTCCTCCCTACTCCTCGCACCTCCTCACTACTCTACGCTCCTCCTCCCTACTCGGTGCTCCTCCTCCCTACTTCGCGCTCCTCCTCCCTACTCCGCGCTCTTCCTCACTACTCCGCGCTCCTCCTCCCTACTCCGCGCTCCTCCTCCCTACTCCGCGCTCCTCCTCACTACTCCGCGCTCCTCCTCCCTACTCCGCGCTCCTCCTCCCTACTCCGCGCTCCTCCTCCCTACTCCACGCTCCTACTCCCTACTCCGCGATCCTCTCTACTCCGCGCTCCTACTCCCTACTCCGCGCTCCTCCTCCCTACTCCGCGCTCCTCCTCCCTACTCGGTGCTCCTCCTCCCTACTCCGCGCTTCTCCCTACTCCGCGCTCCTACTCCCTACTCGGTGCTCCTCCTCCCTACTCCTCGCTCCTCCTCACTACTCTGCGCTCCTACTCCCTACTCCGCGCTTCTCCCTACTCCGCGCTCCTACTCCCTACTCCGCGCTCCTCCTCACTACTCCGCGGTCCTCCTCCCTACTCGGTGCTCCTCCTCCCTACTCCGCGCTTCTCCCTACTCCGCGCTCCTCCTCCCTACTCCTCGCTCCTCCTCACTACTCTGCGCTCCTCCTCCCTACTCGGTGCTCCTCCTCCCTACTCCGCGCTCCTCTTCCCTACTCTGCGCTCCTCTTCCCTACTCCGCGCTCCTCCCTACTCCGCGCTCCTCCCTACTCCGCGCTCCTCCTCCCTACTCCTCGCTCCTCCTCACTACTCCGCGCTCCTCCTCCCTACTCGGTGCTCCTCCTCCCTACTCCGCGCTTCTCCCTACTCCGCGCTCCTACTCCCTACTCGGTGCTCCTCCTCCCTACTCCTCGCTCCTCCTCACTACTCTGCGCTCCTACTCCCTACTCCGCGCTTCTCCCTACTCCGCGCTCCTACTCCCTACTCCGCGCTCCTCCTCACTACTCCGCGGTCCTACTCCCTACTCCGCGCTTCTCCCTACTCCGCACTTCTCCCTACTCCGCGCTCCTACTCCCTACTCCGCGCTCCTACTCCCTACTTCGCGCTCCTCCTCCCTACTCTAGCCCTTTATTTCAGCAGTAATGTAACCTGACAGGTGCCCGCATATCAGGCAGACAGATATCATCCTCACTTAAAGGGCTAAGCACCTATCCCAATCTGCCAGAATTCCTTGTCCCGTATAATCAGTATATAGCAGTATAAGGCTGTTCCATATATCGGTGGCCCCGGCCTCTCCGATCAGCAATCTTCACAACCTCGCAGCGTTGAGGTCCGGACCTCATCGCAGCTGACACGTTGCAGCTCTGCGTTTAGGAGACGTCTCGGGGCTGTTGATGGATCCCATCACATTAGTGGATCCTTCTGGGAATTGAGGTCATTACTATAGGAAGTGAGCAATGACGAGCCTCTGACCCTCCGGCATGAGCACGAGGCCGGGTCGCTCATTAATTAGCGCAGTCAGGCAATTAGGGGAAGTTATTACAAGTGCGCAGTCAGCGGAGGTCACCATGGGATGGCGGAGCTCATAGCTGGGATTCACAGCGTGGTGACAACATGGAGGGTCCGCACTGACAGACACACCACACTTCTCTCATTAGATCCTCACAATTGTGACCATTACACCCAGGACACATCATGTCACTCATCGCTGCTGCTCCATTACCAGCGCCATCGCCTCCTGCTAAAGGGACGGTTCAGCATTATCCAATAATAAACACGTGTAATACGTGTATAGGAAATCACTCTGCAGCTCCGTAACAGACTTCGATGGGAATTCCTCAATGGCGTTTTGTATTTCCGCCTTTTCTACAATCACAAGAGCAATAAGCGCCAAAGTCACTAAGAGACGCGTGTAAGACGCGGTGCGCACTTCGGCCATGATTTACACCATTGTAGGGGATTGCTCAGGTCGTGCTTAGTCCCGTTCCTCCATTTATAACGGAGGCTGAGCTGCAGTAAAAAAAATCCAAAACTTGGAACATTTTGGTGCCTTGTGCAATCAATGTGTCTGCTCACAGCTGAGGATTTGTGCTGCTGCTGCTACAGATTCTGTCTTCCCTTGGCATCCTGGATCCAGGTACGGACTAGGGCTGAAATTCAGTCCTGGCATTTGAAGTCACACAGGCCCATGGTGTCCCCGTCCCCAAGCACCAGATGGGATATATTACTAATATTACCCTGGATGGAGGAAAGGAAAATTTTCTGCAAGACCAATATTTCTAATGATACCCGTGGCCTGCTGGGGTAAGTGATGGAGTCAGCAACTTTGTGCTCCATCACAACTCTTAACAGTGTGGGTGTCTTGAGATCACCAATTCTGTTAACCACATAGCAGACAAGGCAGCCCATGACCAGACAGGCCCTTCTGGTATTTGCCTGAATTGCCAGATGGCCAGTCCGACCCTGCCTGGATCTCCTCATACCTTTCTGACTGCACATTCAGCGTTTCCCACTCCCACACTACCTCCTCATCCCGCCCTCTCTCTGTTGGAGTCCCTCAAGGCTCTGTCCTACGGCCCATACATTTTTCCCATCTATACCCTTGGCCTAGGACAACTCATAATGTCCCATGGCTTCCAGAACCACCTGTATGCGGACGACACTCAGATCTACCTCTCTGGCCCAGATGTCACCTCCCTGCTGTCCAGAATCCTGGACTGTCTATCAGCCATATCCTCCTTCTTCAACTCTCGCTTCCTCAAATTCAATGTGGACAAAACCGAACTCATCATCTTTCCCCCATCTCGCGTATCCCCCCTACCTAATCTATGTATTATGGTAAACGACATCACGTTCTCTCCCGCACCTGAAATCCGCTGCCTCGGGGTAACTCTCAATTCTGTCCTGTCCTTCAAACCGCACGTCCAAACTCTTGCCATCTCCTGTCGCCTCCAACTCAAAAATATTGCCAGAATCCATCCCTTCCTCAGCCCACAATCTACTAAAACTCTTGTGCATGCCCTCATCATCTCCCGCCTCGATTACTGCAATACCCTCCTTTGTGGCCTCCCCGCTAACTCTCTTGCACCTCTCCAGTCTGTCCTCAACTCTGCTGCCCAACTAATTCATCTCTCTCCTCGCTACTCCACTGCTTCTCCCCTCTGCAAATCCCTCCACTGGCTCCCAATTCCCCAACGAATCCAGTTCAAACTGGTAACACTGATCTACAAAGCCATCCACAACCTGCCCCCTCCCTATATCTCTGAACTAATCTCCCACTATCTTCCCTCACGTAATCTCCAATCCTCCCAAGACCTCCTTCTTTCCTCCACACTTATTTGCTCCTCACACAACCACCTTCAAGACTTCTCCCGAATATCCCCCATCCTCTGGAATTCTTTGCCTCAACATGTTTGATTATCCACCAGCCTCGGATCCTTCAGACGGAACCTGAAAACCCATCTCTTCAGGAAAGCCTACAGTCTGCAATAACCATTCTGCTTTCTCACCACCACCTGAGCTGCCACCTCACCACTACCAGAGCTGCCGCCTCACCACCACCCGAGCTGCCACATCACCACCAGAGCTGCCGCCTCACCAACCACCCGAGCTGCCGCCTCACCACCAGAGTTGCCGCCTCACCACCAGAGCTGCCGCCTCACCAACCACCAGAGCTACCGCCTCACCACCACCTGAGATGCCGCCTCACCACCACCAGAGCTGCCGCCTCACCACCACCAGAGCTGCCGCCTCTCCACCACCCAAGCTGCTGCCTCACCACCACCCGAGCTGCCGCCTCACCACTACCAGAGCTGCCGCCTCACCACCACCCGAGCTGCCACGTCACCACCAGAGATGCCGCCTCACCACCACCCGAGCTGCCCCCTCACCACCACCAGAGCTGCCGCCTTACCAACAACCCGAGCTGCCGCCTCACCACCAGAGTTGCCGCCTCACCACCAGAGCTGCCGCATCACCAACCACCAGAGCTGCCGCCTCACCACCACCCGAGATGCCGCCTCACCACCACCAGAGCTGCCGCCTCCCCACCACCAGAGCTGCTGCACCCCCGACCTTCTGTCTCTTCCACATTATCCCGTAGAATGTAAGTCCGCAAGGACAGGGTCCTCTCCCCTCTGTACCAGTCTGTCATCGTAAATTTGTTTTCTGTAAATTATATCTATAACTCTGTATGTAACCCCTTTCTCATGTACAGCACCATGGAATTAATGGTGCTATATAAATAATAATAATAGTTTGTGACAGTAGTTTTCAATTGATGAAAGACTGATGGACGGGAACGAGCGCATCTAGAATGAACAGAAAATTATTTTAAAAAGTGAATGTTACAATGTATCAATGTTACACGATGAAACAAGTGTCCCTTGCCCCTCATGTCCCTGGCCCCCATGTCTCATATTGTGGCCCCTCATGTCCCTAGTCTCTGGCCCCCATGACCCTGGCCCTCCATATTACTGGTTCCTGAACCCCATGTCCCTAGTTCCATGTCCCTGGCCCCCCATGTCTCATGTTTTGGCCCCCCATGTCCCTGGCCCTCCATGTCACTGGTCCCTGACCCCTTGTCTCAGGACCCCCCATGTCTCATGTCCTGGCCCCCCCATGTCACTGGTCCCTGACCCCATGTCACTGGACCCCCCATGTTTCATATCGTGGCCCCAAATCATGCCGCATCCACATGCTGAACCACATGCCTTTTGTGAAATGATGGAAGATACCTAGGCACCATTATTTGTTGATTGTGCCCCTGTCCAAGATGAAAAACATATAAGGCTCTGGTAGAGTTTCTTATACCCCTCTATTCACAATGAAATAAATCTCAGGAGACGGATGGATCCTGCTCGATGGGGAGATGGCAGTCCATATTAAACAGTTATAATGTGAAAGCCTCTGTTCAAGGATTTCAGGTTCAGCAGAATTGAACTTGCATCAGTAATGGGTCATCCTTCTGGTTATTCAGCTACAACAATCACAATTCTCCAATGTTCTTCTTTCAGCAGTGTCATTTTGTGGCACCACATCACATGGATGGAGAGGTGGTCACTCGTGGAATAGATTCTCCGTTTCCCAGGGTCTGGACACCCTGTTACCCACAGAAGGTACCATTCAAAGTTGAGAGGGTGCAGACACGGTGTCGCTGCCACAACAGTGAATGAGTCGTCACGTCCTGGTCACTGCGGCATCGATATAAAACGCATGGACAACCAGCCCTCGGCAGCAGAATTCCTCGGCAGCAGAAGTTGTCCTCAGGCAAAAAATGTCAGTTATTCTTATGGACGTACAGCAGTGACAGATCCGTCTGCTGGATCTCAGAACTAAGAGGGTAATTTTTGGGCAATTTTTTTCAGTCTCAAAAGCCTAAAAAGTCTGACAGCGTGGAGCGTTATTAACCATCCGATTGTTACCACCGGTTAACATCACTCTCCCCTAGACAGAGAGGATGGAGTCACATGGACATTACCAAGTTTGTATTAAACAGCTCAAAAGCAGTTAAGTCAACCCCAAGGGGAACATACCGCGTTATTGTGGGGCCCCAGGGTCCTGGTCGTCACAGTAGCATTGCTTTCCTAACGGGGAGAGTGATGTTACGCTTGCAGGCAAGAAGGGATAACTGCAACCAGGTAACACAAGCATGCAACACATTCACACTCCAGGCCACCAGTGGGAGCTTTTGATCCTATTTACTAGGTGACTTTCCATATATATGGTAGTTTGTAGGGAAAGTTAGTCAGTTCTTGCCAGGAAACAGACTGGATCAGTCTGAGGCACAAGAGTGTTTACGGAGCTGTGTAGCCGCAGAGCAGCAGTTCCTGGAAAGAGACACACAGAAAGCCGAATTGATTGCAGAGAGCGTGCAGGAGAGCAAAGCAGAGGAGAGGATACCAGGGGGAGACCAGCCCCGAGCAGGCTGCCTCCTTCTGAGGCGCAAATAACCGGCAGCCAGAACACTGAGGTTGTAAGGGCCTATATGACTTACGCAGAGACCGGCAGGTCAGCTGAACTTCACATTACCTGTCCGCCTTAATACCCAGGAGACACAGTGACACCTATAGAGCCCGTGGCGTGCTAGAGTCCCTATAAACAGACTCAAGTCACCAGTCATACGGGTTATGTCCTATCCTATACGAGGGACAGAGAGAGATAACATCTGTGAGGACCTTATGTGAAGCCATAGGCAGTAAGGGACTACAACACCACGGCGCTAGAGGAAGGCTTTGATTTCCACTTGGATAAGGGGACTCCTAACTTGCCTCCAAGCCGGCTGGACCCTGCCTGCCCTGTGATCTGGTGCTCTGGACTGTGACTGCCTGAAGTCGACAGTAAACCAAGTAAAGAGACTGCAACCTTGTGTCCTCGTTCTTTACTGCGCCATTCACCATCTTCCATCTACACACCGGGAGCCCTGGGGATATACTTCACCTGTGGGAAGGTATACCATCTAGCTGCCATAACATCACCACAGAGGACCCCTTAAAACAGCGTCGGTCCCCACTGACCGAATACCACAGGTGGCGTCACGAACATAAACTTTATTCCCTTTAAAGACCTTTCCCCTTTTACATGGGCACCCAGGGCCACGGACTGGTTCGCCACCGTGACATCCCCCTGTGAAATTAAGGACCCGGTACCGGGTACCCCAAGGCCCTGGCAGGGCGACTCATCTTGGCATCACGAACAGGATTGACTGACCCAGCAAATCGGGTAATGTGTGCCTAAAAGACTGTGCCTGAACTGTGCTTTATTGAGAGACTGTGTACTGTGAATTGCCGGCAAAAATTGCCGCCAAAACCGCCGCCATTACAGTGCCACGAGGAGCGCTGGGGAAGAAGGGCGTGCCAGTATGGGAGACTACCAGAGCGGCGTGAACAGTGATGAACGCCCCCTACGAATGTTATTATACGACGAGGACGTGCCTGTCTGCCAAAGAGGTCCGCCTCCTGATATGCTATAGCAGGAACAAGGAGGAGAAGAAGCCCCCAGGAGACAGAGGAGCAGCGTGCGCGTGTGGCCGCAGACCCGGAAGAGACGATGGCAACTGACGGGTACCCGAAAGATGGCGAAGCGATCCGGGACTATCCCAGGCCAACGGAGGAGGACCTGTCATGTTCCCAATGGCAGGGAATTAAACACATAACACGGGCAAAAACAGGACGAGCTCTATGGTGATGGAACCTGAGCTGACCGCGATCCTGAACCTCAACACTCAACTAACAGCAGCCGGGGAACGTTCCTGGGGGGACTCTAGATGTCTCGCGCCAGCCGGAGATCTAGCTACCCCTATCAGAAGAATCACAGACCTATCTTGCCTCCAGAGAAATATTCCCACAGAAATAGCAGCCCCCCACATATAATGACGGTGAAATGAGAGGAAGGCACAAACGTAGTTATGAAAACAGATTCAGCAAAATGAGGCCCGCTTAAGCTAGATAGCAGAGGATACAAAAGGTGAACTGCGCGGTCAGCTTAAAACCCTTCAAAATACCATCCTGAAATTACTTGAACTCATGTGCCAACTCATGGTACATGAGTGGTAATTTCAGCCCACTAGAGCAACCAGCAGCAGAGAATTACATATCTGCAAGCTGGACTAAAAACATGAAAGCAAACATGAAACAGGGAAATCCAGACTTAGCTTGTCTTGAAGGCCTAGGAGCAGGTAGCAAAGGTAACAGAGACACACTGATACATTGGTAGCCGGCAAGGGAATGACAGGAAGGCCAGGTTAAATAGGAAACACCCAGCCTCTGATGGACAGGTGGAAACCAGAGACCGCAACCCACCAAAGTCACCCAGTACCAGCTGTAACCACCAGAGGGAGCCCAAAAACAGAATCCACAACAAGGACCCAGACTTGCCATTGCCGGAGGATCCGGACTTCCTGGGGACGCAGGTGGAGGAGCTGAGCCGCCAGCTCCTGAAGACAGAGCTGACCGCAGTGAAGAAATGGAAGTCGGCCCTGTGCAGGAAGATCGCACTGGAGGAGTCGCAGTACATGCAGCAGCCGAAGCCAGCAGCCTCGTCAGTGGAGCGGACCAGAATCGGTGGAACCACATCAGACGCAGGTACAGAAAGCGACCCTAACCCGGTGACCGATCCCGCTCCAGCGACCGCTCCTCCCCCAGTCACTGACCTTGCACCAGCGACAGCTCCTGCCCCAGATGAAGGCCCTGTTGCAGCGACCATTACCACCACCGACAAGACGCTGACAGGCCCGCTCCTAACACCCATAGGCACGCCACTGGAGGTGAGCCCCGAGGGGGTGGTCTTCCAATGGGACAATTCGAGAGCAGAACCAATTGGGTCCCCTGGGGAGGCCCAACTAGAAGGGTCCCATATTGAAGCCCTCACCTGGGAGGAGTATAACCAACATCTGGTGCTAAAATGGAAGGAGCAAGGAGGGAGTGAAGCCGAACGCAAAGCGCAGGCCCATAAAACCAAACGATGTAACAAAAGCCCAGTGAAACGGGGTATGGTAGTGGCCTTCCACCCAAAAAGTGTTGGGGTTTCATTAAGGAACCTGGACTGCTGGCAGAGGTCTATGTCACCAGCCGTGACGTGGAATCTCATCTCCGGGAGGGACTTCCTGACCGGGACCTGAGCCGAGGGGATCATGTGACCTACACCCGTCACTGGGGAGAAAAAGGCTGGTATGCTATGAACGTTAAGAAATGCATACCCACAGCAGTGCCACCTAATGTTAAAGTGGATACCATCACTATTCCTCCGGTCACAGAGCCAGTAACCGCGTAGACCATCACTACTACCACTGTGTGCATAATCACCACCACTGAAACAACTGTGGCAGCTACACCAGTTAACATGCATACTCAGGACACGCAAACTCTGATCACAACACATGACTTGGCTGAGCATGAGAATCAAACCCATGACATTGATGTGGCATCAGGTGTAAATTTGGATACAACTCTTCCCAGGCCAGGAAGTGCCCAATACCAAGTGTTATCCTGGGAACTGCCACAGCCAAAGTAAAGCTAAAAATTTGGATGTGACTGTAAATACTTAAAAGTTTACCCATTGCTGCAAGTTTAAAAAATGACTGCTGCCGTTTAACAATTAAATAACCCTGACCAGGTTACTACTTAAAGGGGTCCCTCGTTTAAAGGGATCCTCTGTTTAAAGAGTTTCCTTTTGCTTCAAGGACATTTGGACCATGGACGGTGAATGATTCACAAACTGTCTTGTAAATAGTTTGTGTAGCGCCCCCACTGCCGCAGGGCCGAGGGGTACCCGGTACCGGGCCTCTGAGTCTCTGCTCTGGGGTTGTCACGGTGGCTAGGCCCAGTCCGTGACCCTGCTGAGGGGCGTACAGTGATAGATATGATGGATGAAGGTGGTGGTGAGGCTGTGGTGCGATGCAGTAAATAACGAGGACACCAGGTTGCAGTCTCTTTACCTCTTTACTGAAGATTTCTGGGTCCTCAGTCCGGAATCCGGATAACCAGGCTACGCAAGTCCGGCCGGTCCAATGGCACCTCCAGAGTTCTCTTAGCAGGTGGAAATCTGTGCCTTCCTTCTAGCACTATGTGTTGCGGTCCTTCCCTGCTGTGCTTACAGAAAGTCCCCACAACTGTTGTGTCTGTTTCTTAAGTTCCCTCACAACTCGATTAGATGATGTTCTGCTAATCCTCCGTCCCTCCCTGGTGTTCTGGTTGGGACGGCACCCGTTTGACGGGTAGGCTCGGAGCTCTTCCGGGACCCTAGAGTCGCCCCTCTCCACAAGTTGCCCCCCAAGACTGCATAGGTGATATAAGTTAGACAGCCCGCCTTAGACTGACTGCCCTGCCGCTGTTTAGAGTATTGCTTGAAGCTGGATGTTGAAATACCCTCTCGGCGTTCCGGCCACCGGTAGTGCGCCTCAGTAAGATGTTGCTTCGGTCTTACAGCACGACTCCTACTGGTATTCTCCTTCTTGCTTTGATCTCGTTTCTCACTCAGCACAATCTATCTCGCTTCTGATCCTTCCTTGGGCACCGCCACTATCCTGAGCAGGCACGGTCCCGTTATGTTCGTTCAAGTTGCCAAGCCTCTGTCAGGATCCCACCCCTGACAGAGACCCTACTGTATCTTCCCCCACAACACCCTCTGCCACAAGGTGTTGCCTGGTTCCAACCCAGTCAGCTTTCTGATCTAACTTCCTGCCTGACCCCCAGTTTACCCACTATGGTGGGGAGTGGCCTAGTGAATAGAACCCTTAGCTCCCCCCGGAGGCCCGACTGTGAAATGTATTGGTGTCTGTGATACCTGATCAGATGAACTCTTTCAGTGCCATCAGACGTACCATAGCTCCCCTTAGTGGCGGAGCCACAGTACTGCAACAACCAGGACTCTGGGGCGCTGCACTCCCCCCTGGTTAAACACAGTACTCCGGGACTGAGAAGAAAACAACAATACAAGTTAGCAAAAAGACATACAGTTTTGTTGAGTGCAATAACAATAAGTATACTTAAACAGAGCTTCCCTTTATGGGAGGTGAGGACACTTGAACGTTACAAACATGGTTAAATGTCATAGCAACATGCTACAATTAACTTTCCTCTTACCCAACCGGGTATTCTACTAAGTGCAAAATTGTTGAACAATAATTTAACATTGCCTTTAAAGACATACACTCTGAATCCACTAAAGATCTTCCTATAATCACATTATAAGGTAATTTAACTTTTCCATTCTCCTTCTTTAAATCTGCAGGACCGCCTGTCCTAACGGCACTAGACCTACTGCCTCTCCTTTCTATGCAGGACCGCCCCGTTCAGCCCGGGCCTACTGCCTTTTCAACTACTATACACAGTATAGAGCATAACATTACTTTCAGTTTAAGAGTACTGAGCCATTTCTATATGGCTCCTAGGAGGACTCAGGGTTCACCTTCTATCCTCATTGTCTATCAACATCATCAGCATTTCTTTACAATTAACTAGTTGGATACATATAACTTTCTCATATAAACATTATCATCACTTTCTTTCATCAAACATTATTGCCACCTGTCTTAAAGCAATATCACCATTTAAGTGCAACAAATGAACATCCCCTTTATGAGGGGACCAAGTCTCTATGAGGTAGAATATCTTCTAAAGCTACCAGTCCATACTCGGCAAAGGTTCCAGTGTGGTATCTTCGCAAAGAGTCCTTTTTGAAGTAAAACCAGTAGGGAGCACCTTTAATAAGGTGCTAACTATGTACAAAAAGTTTGTATCATGCACTGTTCATGATTGCGGCAGTTCTGGAAACTTGTGCAAAACTTAGAAAAAACAAACAAAACAATAGGGATCCCGGTTCAACAAGGAATCCCTTTAAAAGTTAACCCTGGACGGGTTTTAGCAGCAAAACAGGAAACAAACAAACAGTTAAAGAACTATTTACATGTACTGCAGTTTCTTACTCATCTTTCGGTACAGAAGGTGGTTCCCCACCCCTGGCTGAGGCAGCACCCATGCTGGTAGTTGGTCTCTCAGGCGCCATCAGATCAGCCGGTGTCTGGATTTGAAGGCTAATCCTGCTTGCGAGTTCAGTAGCCGCTACAAGGCGTACGGTGGTGATAGGAACAAGGTCTGGCAAATCGGGATCAGTCGTGATCGGGGCAACAGGGGGCGCTCTCTCAGGTTCACACCGTCGAACGTTCCGGGCACACCATCCTTGTGCATTCCGATGACGGGTGTAGGTCACCTGATCCCCCCTTTGTAATGGGTCACCATCTCGACTGCAGCAGGGTGTTTTCACGTTATAGCTAGTAACAAAGACATCAGTTGGTAGCCCCGGTTCCTGTATGGAGCCCCATCCCCTCTTCGGGTGGTAGGCCAGCACAGTTCCCCACTTTACCACGTCTTTCCTGCCGGGCGCAGACTTCTTACGTTGTGTGTCAGGTTGTTCGGTCTCGTCTCAATCTTTCCAGTGTTGTATTAGACATTGCTTATACTGTTCCCAGGTAAGTACCGCAAGGGTGAGGCCATCCTCCCGGGTCCCATCCGGCCCGGTCCAGGGAGTGTCCCACCGGAGGATCACCCCGTCTAGGCCCACATCTATGGGTTCTCCCATCTTGGTTGGTAGCGGAGGCACTAGCTGTCCCATCGCGTTAGAGGTGAGGATGACCCGCTCCACCAAGAAGGAACAATCATTGCTGGGGTGAGGAGCGGTCACAGGAGCGGGATCGGTCAGGGGAGCCGGATCGGTCGGGAGAGCAGAATCGGCCAGGGGAGTAGGGATGCCGTCCATACCTGCGCCTGATGTGATTCCACCGATGTCGCTCCGGTCCATTGACAAGGGCACTGGAATCGGCTGCAGCCCGGACCGCGGCTCCTCCGGAGTCACCTCTTGATGTAGCTCCGCCCTTTATGGTTCCGTGGCTGGGATAGGTAGGCTCGGCTCCTCCACTGGCGGCTCCAAGGGGTTCAGGTCTCTCACCGGCGGTGGACGCGGGTCCGCCTCTGATGGGTGAGGGCAAGCCGGGATCACCTCGCCGTTGCTCGGGCACTTGCTGCTCATCGTCGCTGTCTGGCATTCGGCAGCAACGCATGCACCTGGCTCTGCCATTTCTCCGAGGTCGGGCTCCTCCTTCACCTCGTTCCCGCCGTTGCAAATCAGGGGGCGGCTCTCCTCTGCTGCTGGGCAGGTCGTCATCTCGCAGCAGGAGTTGGAGGGGGCGGTCGCTACTTCTGGCGCCGCTTTGGTAGTCTCCTCCCATGGCACGCCCTTCTTCTTCCTCTGCGCTCCCTGTGACGCTGCAATGGCGGTGGTTTTGGCGCGAACTTTTGGCGGCAAGTAACAATCCACAGTCTTTGCAATAAAGTACAGTCCAAGCACAACAAATCACAGTCCCAAGGCACACATGACCTGATTCTTCAGGCTTAAGTAGATCCTGTTCGTGACGCCAAGTTGTAGCGCCCCCACTGCCGCAGGGCCGAGGGGTACCCGGTACCGGGCCTCTGAGTCTCTGCTCTGGGGTTGTCACGGTGGCTAGGCCCAGTCCGTGACCCTGCTGAGGGGCGTACAGTGATAGATATGATGGATGAAGGTGGTGGTGAGGCTGTGGTGCGATGCAGTAAATAACGAGGACACCAGGTTGCAGTCTCTTTACCTCTTTACTGAAGATTTCTGGGTCCTCAGTCCGGAATCCGGATAACCAGGCTACGCAAGTCCGGCCGGTCCAATGGCACCTCCAGAGTTCTCTTAGCAGGTGGAAATCTGTGCCTTCCTTCTAGCGCTATGTGTTGCGGTCCTTCCCTGCTGTGCTTACAGAAAGTCCCCACAACTGTTGTGTCTGTTTCTTAAGTTCCCTCACAACTCGATTAGATGATATTCTGCTAATCCTCTGTCCCTCCCTGGTGTTCTGGTTGGGACGGCACCCGTTTGACGGGTAGGCTCGGAGCTCTTCCGGGACCCTAGAGTCGCCCCTCTCCACAAGTTGCCCCCCAAGACTGCATAGGTGATTTAAGTTAGACAGCCCGCCTTAGACTGACTGCCCTGCCGCTGTTTAGAGTATTGCTTGAAGCTGGATGTTGAAATACCCTCTCGGCGTTCCGGCCACCGGTAGTGCGCCTCAGTAGGGTGTTGCTTCGGTCTTACAGCACGACCCCTACTGGTATTCTCCTATTGCTTGATCTCGTTTCTCACTCAGCACAATCTATCTCGCTTCTGATCCTTCCTTGGGCACCGCCGCTATCCTGAGCAGGCACGGTCCCGTTACGTTCGTTCAAGTTGCCAAGCCTCTGTCAGGATCCCACCCCTGACAGAGACCCTACTGTATCTTCCCCCACAACACCCCCTGCCACAAGGTGTTGCCTGGTTCCAACCCAGTCAGCTTTCTGATCTAACTTCCTGCCTGACCCCCAGTTTACCCACTATGGTGGGGAGTGGCCTAGTGAATAGAACCCTTAGCTCCCCCCGGAGGCCCGACTGTGAAATGTATTGGTGTCTGTGATACCTGATCAGATGAACTCTTTCAGTGCCATCAGACGTACCATAGCTCCCCTTAGTGGCGGAGCCACAGTACTGCAACGACCAGGACTCTGGGGCGCTGCATTTGCACCTTCTTAAAGGTCTTCCTACTGGTTTTACAAAGAAGCTTTAAAAAGACTGCTTCTAACATTGCGGTGAAATTTGCTTTGTTTTACAGAGACCTGAAGAAAAACACGTTCGGTGCGGCAGGATTCCGGGTCTGGATACACATGCCTTGTAGCCCGCACAATACCAACGTTGGGGGTTAATGACGGGTCCCTCGCATCGTTGCTGCTGTTATAAAGTTTTTTTATTGACTTGAGTATCAAATTGCACTACCTCAGTATTGAAAGAATTGAATGTTGATTTGTTGCACTTTGCTAGTTAGAAATGTACTTTATGTGCTAGGAAGTGAATATATTAGTGAGTTAATATATTGAATAAGAATAAAATTGAAACTTGAAGTTAGATAGTGTAATGTGCAGGAAGCAGTGAAAATGTCTAATGTTACACTTTTGAATCAGACGGACTTGATGTAGCATACCCGTAGGGGTAGTCACTGTTTGCTAGAAAAAGTTCTGCACTTTGAATAAAGAAAATGCTTGTTTTGCACTTTGAAGCTCTAAGATAGTATACCCGTAGCGGGTCAAAGTTTTTCATAGTTAATTATTCTACTGTTCTATTAAATTGCTCTATTCTTAAAAGTAGGCCTACAATGTAAATATGTTCTTGTAACATTCAAGTATCCACACCTCCCATAAAGGGAAGCTCTAGTTTATATAATTAACTTGTTTTACATGTTTATAGCATTTCAAAAATTGTATGTCTTTTTGCTAATTTTTATTGTTCTTCTTCTTTTCCCGGTCCGGGAGTACTGGATTTAATGGGGGGTGGGGACAGAAGAGGGTTTACAGAGCTGCGTAGCTGAAGGTGCAGCAGCTCCTGGAAAGAGACATAGAGAAAGCCGAATTGATTGCAGAGAGCATGCAGGAGAGCAAAGCACAGGAGAGGATACCAGGGGGAGACCAGCCATGAGCAGGCTGTCTCCTTCTGAGGCGCAGATAACCGGTAACTGGAATACCGAGGTTGTAAGGGCCTCTACGACTTACAGCAGAGACCCGCAGGACAGCTGAACTTCACGTTACCTGTCCGCCTTAATACCCAGGAGACACGGTGACACCTATAGAGCCCGGGGCGCGCTAGAGTCCCTATAAACAGACTCAAGTCACCAGTCATACGGGTTATGTCCTATCCTATACGGGGGACAGAGAGAGATAACATCTGTGAGGACCCTATCTGAAGCCATAGGCAGTAAAGGACTACAACACCACGGCGCTAGAGGATGGCTTTGATTTCCACCTGGATAAGGGGACTCCTATCTTGCCTCCAAGCTGGCCGGACTCTGCCTGCCCTGTGATCTGGTGCTCTGGACTGTGGATGCTGAAGTCGACAGTAAACAAGGTAAAGAGACTGCAACCCTGTGTCCTCATTCTTTACTGCGCCATTCACCATCTTCCTTCCACACACCGGGAGACCTGGGGATATACTTCACCTGTGAGAAGGTATACCATCTAGCTGCCATAACATCACCCCAGAGGACCCCTTAAAGCAGCGTCGGTCTCCACTGACCGAATACCACAGGTGGCATCATGAAAATAAACTTTATTCCCTTTAAAGACCTTTCCCCTTTTACATGGGCGCCCAGGGCCACGGACTGGGTCGCCACCGTGACATCCCCCTGTGAAACTCAGGACCCGGTACCGAGTACCCTACGGCCCTGGCAGGGTAACTTATCTTACTTGGAGTTTATGAGCAATTGGAGGTTTGTAGCATTGAGAATCACGTCAAATTCTAATATTCAAACATTCTCCCATATCTACGATCAGTCTCATCCATCTACACAGCCATGTATCTCTCATATCTGATATTATTATTTATTTATATAGCACCATTAATTCCATGGTGCTGTACATGAGAAGAGGTTACATCAAAATACAAATATCACTTACAGTAAACAAACTAACAATGACAGACTGATACAGAGGGGCGAGGACCCTGCCCTTGCGGGCTTCCATTCTACAGGATTAAGGAGACAGTAGGTCGGGGGTTGTGGTAGCTCCAATGGTGTTGAGGTGGCCGTGTGGTCATTACAGGTTGTAAGCTTCTTTGAAGATGTGGGTTTTCAGGTTTCTTTTGAAGGATCCAAATGTGGTGGATAACCAGACGTGTTGGGGCAGAGAATTCCAGAGGATGGGGGATATTCAGGAGAAGCCTTGGAGGCGATTGGGTGAGGAGCGAATAAGTGTGGAGGAGAGAAGGAGGTCTTGGGAGGACAGGAGATTACGTGAGGGAAGATATCGGGAGATTAGTTCAGAGATATATGGAGGAGACAGGTTATGGATGGCTTTGTAGGTCAGTGTTAGGTAAAGTTCACATTTGCGTTTTTGGGCACAGCATCGTCAACGCAACGCAAAACGCATGTAAAAACGCAAATAAAACGCAGCGTTTTTTGACGCATGCGTTGCCCTAGAAGGATGACTTTCTTGACACAATTGAAGAAAAAAAATGCCCCAATAAGTTCTAGACACTAGATAAAGACCACCAATGGATAGAAGAGGGTGGGTGTAATGGAATTTGTGTATATATACCCTGGCAGAGATGAATTCCTCCCATTTTGCTGGGGTGCATTATGATGGAGTGTCCCATGGAGAGTATCTACATGAATATGGAGTTGGATTTTGCCTTGGCTAATGCTTATGCTATTGCCTATTACGAACAAAGGAAAAGAGAAAAACGGAGAAGGATTCATCGGCGCTTTTGGCTACACCCTATAGTTGAAGTCCGGGAGAGCCGTGGAGCCTACCATTGCTTGTTTGGCGAGCTGAATGACAATCTTGAAAAATATTTCGAATTTACCAGGATGTCTCAAGACAGCTTCCGCTATCTGCTGCGTCTTGTGGAAGGAGCCATTACCAGGCAGGACACACAGCTCCGGAGATCAATTTCCGCAGAGGAACGGCTGCTGGTGACTCTACGGTACGTTATCTTGCAATGTAAACGACTGTCATATGTTCAGCAATGTCATTTTTATTTTTTTTAATTCTGGTTTTTTTTTTCAATGTACTTAATTACATTTTTCAATTTATCTGTTTGGCAGTTTCCTGGCTACCGGAGAGACCTTAAGATCCCTGCATTTTCAATTTAGGATTGGAGTCCCCACACTTTCGGGAATTATTGCCGACACATGCCGCGCTTTGTGGGACAAGCTCCGGGATGAATTTTTACCCCTCCCCACAACTGAATTATGGGAGGCCAACGCCAAAAACTTTGATCAACTTTGTTCTTTCCCGAACTGCATTGGAGCTGTGGATGGGAAGCACATTCGGATTACAAAGCCTGCAAGAAGTGGATCTCAGTTCTTTAATTATAAAAAATACTTTTCCACCGTGCTCATGGCAATTGCAGGTGCGGACTGCAGGTTTATCACCATGGACATTGGAGCGTTTGGCCGTACAAATGACTCACGGACATTTAAAGAGTCGGATATGGGCCTAAGGTTATATGGGAACAATTATAATTTCCCCCAGCCACGACCTCTTCCCAACACCGAAGGCCCGGCAATGCCATTTGTTGTGGTTGGGGATGAGGCATTCCAAATGTCTGCCAACCTACTGAAACCCTACTCCAGTCGGGGCTTGGACCACACCAAAAGTGTTTTTAATTATAGACTGTCCAGGGCCAGAAGAGCTGTGGAGTGCGCCTTTGGGATCCTGGTCTCCAAATGGCGAATTTTAGGATCCGCCATTAATCTCAAAATTGAGACAGTGGATGAGGTGGTGAAGGCTTGTGTGGTTCTCCACAATTATATTATGGCCAAAGAGAGACTGAACGTGGAACTAGATGAACCCATATCAAATCCATTGCCCGATTACCAAGATCATCCTCTGAGGACAACTGTTGAAATTGGGCAGATGAGGGATCGATTTGCTTCCTATTTTGTTTCTGATGTTGGGCGTGTGTCATGGCAAGATGAAATGGTGTAGTGTTTATGTTTTAATGTTATACTTTATTGTGCTTTTAACTGAAAATAATTTTATTGTGCTTAGAATAAAATAATAAAACCATGTTTAAACTATTCCAATGTCCATTTTCCTAACACCTGGTCAAAGTGTCTAACACCACAAAAAATGTACTCAGGTGATCACCAGTTCCCAAATACACTATGCAAAACCACCCTACTTATGTTCACATAGCCGTGTGTTCTAGAGTTGAGCGAACATGATCGGCTCCCTCCTTGTCAAGCTATAACGCTTGCCGACTAGTTGTATATGGAACCCGGCTTCCTGGAGCGCGCCGGCTGATCAGCTGTTTTCCGCCGCCGCAGCTGCCTGTGCCGCGGCTGTGTGGCAGGCACTACACATGCATGGCGAGGCCAACAAATAGGCTTATGTTGTGCATGTGTGGTGCCTGTCACACAGCCTCGAAACATGCAGCTGTGGCGGCGGAAAAAAGCTGATCAGCCGGCGCGCTCCAGGAAGCCGGGTTCCATATGCAACTAGTCGGCAAGCGTTATAGCTTGACAAGGAGGGAGCCGATCATGTTCGCTCAACTCTAGTGAGCTCAAACTACTGAACTCAGGATGCTGAAATACATCCTGAGTCTAATAGTGGCGACACTTGGCCACGTGACCATTGCTACCAACTCACCTGACCCATGACCTTATTGTATTTTTAAAAATATAACATTTTTTTATCCTCTTTGTGTTTTTAACACCTCATAGTTCCAGGAAAAATACAGAAAAGCTGCCGATTAAACAATTGATTAAATAGTGTCTGACATTGGAGATATAAGGTGTTAAAAAAAAAAAGATGTGTGTACACGGCGCACGGTGTGTGTTGTTGTTGTTGTATTTTTAACGTAATAACCAAAAAAAAAGGGGAAAGATTAAGGGGAAGGGACGTCAGCTATCAATGGGGACTGATAGCTTCTTGTTGGGGAGCGGGAAGAGGAGGAAGAACCGTATTCCATTATACTGGAGGGGATTTCGGATCACACATTTGCCGACGGTGGGGATATTGCCACCTCTGGAGGGGAGGGAGGAGGCACCAACACTCTACGTGTGCTGGACTGGTTCTGGCTACTCCTGCTCCAGCTTGACCCCGACCTAGAGCTTTGACTTGGAATTGGAGCACCCTGAGCCGCCGCTGATGTACTTTTTTTTTCTTCTTGGGCCTCTCTCCCTCTTGCTGTTCTTCTGTGTGGCGTCGTCTGGTGCTTGAGGTCCTGGCAGGAGCAGGACTCGGCGGCTCGGTGCGATGATGTCGGTGGTGGCGTCCCTCGGCACCCGGACCTCTGTAGAGTTGCTGTGCAGCAGGACTAGGAGTCATGCTAGCCAGCGTTGGTACTACAGGCATTGTAGTCGCTGACTGCATGATCCTAGCCTGCTGCAGAGCACTCACATAGGCGTTGTTGCAGGCCTGCATCACCGAAATCTGGAGTTCCGGTGTAAGGTGTTCCACCATGCCATTTGCAATGGCACTAAAAAAATGTTTTGCCGGCCTCATGAGCTCGGATTCCATTGATTCAAGGCGCCGGTCGATAGTGGCCAGAGCAGTGTCCATCCTATCTCCCAGCACCTTGAATTTTGGAATACCGTGCCCAAATGAAAATATTCGGGCATTAGTGACCTGTCCGAGGCCCGCTGACGCTGGCGGGAATACCCAAAAGAAGGAGCGCCTGAGGCCTCGGCCAGGGGAACACCAGGTGGACCTGCTGCCGGTTCTCCAGAGTGTGGTGCATGCCTGCTCTCGCTGTGGGATGGCTGTGTCGGGTCCGATGGCGATTCATGAAGGACCGCTCCAGATGGCCGACCAGGTTCGAGGGTGCTGCTGTGTGTTCTGTGAAAAGATAAGGAAAACATTAGTATTTAAAAAATAACATTTCACATTCCCCACCTCCTGTGGAATATAAAATTAACATTACATAACACAACACAATGTAATTATCTACTATATAATTGAAGGGTCACTTCCGTCTGGCAGTCAGTTTGTCCTTCTGTCACGGTTATTCATTTGCTGATTGGTCTCGCCAGCTGCCTGTCATGGCTGCCGCGACCAATCAGCGACGGGCACAGTCCAGAAGAAAATGGCTGCTCCTTACTCCCCGCAGTCAGTGCCTGTCGCCCGCATACTCCCCTCTGTCATCGCTAAACACAGGGTTAAGGCCGGCGCTAACGCACCGCGTTATGCCGCGGGTAACGCACTCCGTTACCACCGAACCCTTGGTGTCCCCAACTTTTTACTATTGACGCTGCCCATGCGGCATCAATCTTAAAAAATGTAATGTAAAAAATTAAATAAAAAAAAAAAAAACCTGCTATACTCACCCTCCGTAGCCGTTTGCACCGGCCGCCATCTTTTACAGTGGCAGAAGGACCTGCCATAACGTCACGGTCATGTGACCGAGACGTCATCACAGGTCCTGCGCTCAATGCGCTCATACCAACCCTGGGACCGGAAACTGCCGTGGACTACAAGGGCTCCCGCAGAAAGGTGAGTATATGGTTGTTTTTTTTTAACCTGTGACAAACCTGGCTGGGCAATATACTACGTCACTGGGCAATATTCTACGTGGCTAGGCAATACACTACGTGGCTGGCCAATATACTACGTGGCTAGGCATATACTACGTGGACATGCATATTCTACAATACCCGATGCGTTAGAATCGGTACACCATCTAGTAATAAAATACTTACGCTCGGCGGGCAAGGACCGGTCTCAGGAAGTTAAGCAGCCTATTATATTTATACTAGATGGTGGCCCGATTCTAACGCATCGGGTACTCTAGAATATGCATGTATGTATGTTGCGCTGTGAGTGGTGTTTAAATCCCGCACAAATATCGCTGATTGGTTGCGGCCGGCGGGAGCAACCAATCAGCGAAGCATGTCTCAAATCCCGCACCAATGCTCGGGAAGACTGTGCCTGTCGGGGGCGCAGGATGTTGGAGGTTTGCACATGCTTGGCGTAGCCGCAGCTCTGCTCCCTCTTCCCGGCGCCCCTGCTCCCTCTCCCGGGGGACCCTGCTCCTTCTCCCCGGCGCCACTGCTTCTCACTCGGGCGCCGACCCTGCTCCTTCTCCCAGGTGCCCCGGCTCTCCGCACATGCAGGACTCCGGGTGCCCGCACACAATAGGTAGTCA
Source organism: Ranitomeya variabilis (assembly GCF_051348905.1). NCBI lineage: Eukaryota > Metazoa > Chordata > Amphibia > Anura > Dendrobatidae > Ranitomeya > Ranitomeya variabilis. The sequence continues at coordinate 8,894,464 of NC_135234.1, read as the reverse complement.
CAGGCCGGCGTCCTCGCAGTGCCCCCTGCCCTCCACTCTTTGCCCTCTCCTGGTCCCCTGCTTCCTCACCGCCTGCCTCGCTCACCCGGGCCAGTACACGCACTGTCCGGGGGACCCTGCAACTTCTCCCCGGTGCCCCGGCTCCAGCGCCCCGGCTGTCCGCATATGCAGAACTCCGGGTGCCCGCACACAATACGTCGTCACAGGCCGGCATTGTCGCAGCCCCCTCTACTCTTTGCCCTCTCCCGGTCCCCGGCTTCCTCCCCGCCTCCCTCGCTCACCCGGGACGGTACACGCACTGTCCAAATGCCTCCACGTTCCCTCCTGGTCGGTACACTGTCCCGCTCCTCTCTCCTGTGCTCCTCGGTGAGGAGAAGCCATCATCCTCACGCCGAGGGTGCGCCAACCGGTGGCCGCTTTCCAACCCGTCCGACACAGGGCCCGCCAAGGAGAACCGGCGTCACGAAAGTTGCTCAGCGGCGCTGGCCGGATACATAGCTGCAAACGTAAGTGCTCTATTCACGACGACGAACACCGCAAATGGCGTAGCTACGACGGCTACGTGACGGATCAAAGGACTGGGCTGTCGCTGATTGGTCGTGGCTGTTTTGCGGCAACCAATCAGCGGCTTGGATTCCATGACAGACAGAGGCCGCGACCAATGAATATCCGGGACAGACAGACGGAAGTACCCCTTAGACAATTATATAGTAGGATGTAGTTGCCCTTGCCGCAGCAGCCCCACTTCGAGCCTGTTCCTCCTCCTTTTGCAGGCCCCGATTGAAATGGTCCTTCATAGAACGCCATCTTGTTCTCAATTTTTTGACTGTGAAAGCAAAAAAAAAAAGGTTAGAGATTGTACATTTTCCCATGATAACACAACCGTGTGCGATGCAACCAACTTGCAGGAGTTGATCACATCACACACGGTTGTGTTATCCTGGCCTGATGGGTCAGAGCGGAGTTTCAGCAATACTTACGAAACTCTTCCTTGTCCTTTGCCCTTGTCCTTGTCAAAGCCATCCCACAGCGATTGGCCCACCTCGTGCCACAGCCGCCTCAACACCACTTGGTCCGAGTGCCGGGGGTCACGGCTGTCCCACAACGGGGCTGGCTCCTGGATACACGTGATGAGGATACCTATGTCGATCCCCTCCTCTTGTTCCCGTTGTGAAACCTAGAATAAAAGAAAGACATTAATGTTTGAAAGCTAAATAAAAATTGCTAACCCTCCCCCACCCCCAAAAAAAAATACTGAAAAAAAAATTATAAATACATAAATAACATTCCAAATTTTGTTTTAAAAAATACTTACTCGCCGTCTTGCCATCACAGCTTGGCCCCGAGGTCGCTGCTCCTCCTGGGTTGCTTCCTCCTCACTTGAACTTAAATTTTAAAAAAAGTAAATGACACGTGTAAAAATGAGACTGAATACTGACCAACAGTAGATAATGTACTCACTGTACTCCCCTGTGACGTGTGGCTTGACTCTGTGGCCATTTTAATGGTTGACCAAGATAATTCTGCAAGGAAAAGTGGAAAAAATTATTACATTTACACAATGCACAATACGCAGCCACATAGAAGAAAACAGCAAAAATACCCTACATAAAATTACGACAACAACGAACAGTGCACTCGTAGGACAATGCCAACTGAACAAGCGCTGAGCAAACCACACCGCCATACATTAAAATAAAAATCAATGGCAGAGCCGACACAATGCCAGAGTATAGCAAAAGCAGAATACCAGTCCCAGAAAAGAAAAAAATCAATTGCAATACAACAGCCCCCTACGTAAAAAAATAAAAAACACATATATCTTTTAAAAAAAAAAAAAAATTCTTAAAACAAGTGCACAGAAAAGGAAATCCAGTATAAACCGCCATACATTACAATAAAAAACAACAAGGCCGGAGCCAAGAAAACGCCATACGGTAAAATATAACGACAGAAATACATCAGACCCAGATAAAAAAACACAAATTTCAATAACAAAAAACCACAATGGCACAGCCGCATTAAAGTACAGAACAACCCAAGAAACATTAAATAAACCTCCATAAATTGCAATAAAAAAATAATGCGCGGAGAAATTATATACTTACATCTCTTGAAGGCAGAGCTGTGTCTTGTGTACTATCCTGCAGGCAAGTGAAATACAATGCATTAACACTTTTGTTATATCTATAGGTTGTTTAGTCACTGTCTAGACACCGTCTAGACACTTCACTTGTTTTTTAATCAAAAAACGCATGCGTCGAACAACGCAGAACGACGCAGGCACTTGCGCCCTATGCGTTTTCTATAGACATTAATGGGTTTTTGGCGCATTTATGACGCAAGTGCGACGCATGCGTTTTTTTAAAAAATTATGACGCCGGAAAACTGCAACATGTAGCGTCTGCTGCGCCCTGTCTGGTGCGCCCAAACGACGCATGCGTCGTAAAACGCTAGAAAAACGCATACCGACGCATGTCCATGCGCCCCCAATGTTAAAGATAGGGACGCATGCTTCGGAATGCGTCGACGACGCTGCGCTCAAAAACGCGAATGTGAACGTAGCCTTAGTAGTTTAAACTGGATACGCTGGGAAATTGGGAGCCAGTGAAGGGATTCGCAAAGAGGGGAAGCAGGAGTGTAGCGAGGAGAGAGATTAATTAGTCGGACAGCAGAGTTAAGGACGGACTGGATATCTCGCTTTTATCTCGTCACATATCTACGATCAGTCTCATCCATGTACACCGCCATGTATCCATCTCTCATATCTGATATCTAGCTCTTCTATTATCACATATCTACGATCAGTCTCATCCATGTACACCGCCATGTATCCATCTCTCATATCTGATATCTAGCTCTTCTATTATCACATATCTACGATCAGCCTCATCCATGTACACCGCCATGTATCCATCTCTCATATCTGATATCTAGCTCTTCTATTATCACATATCTACGATCAGTCTCATCCATGTACACCGCCATGTATCCATCTCTCATATCTGATATCTAGCTCTTCTATTATCACATATCTACGATCAGTCTCATCCATGTACACCGCCATGTATCCATCTCTCATATCTGATATCTAGCTCTTCTATTATCACATATCTACGATCAGCCTCATCCATGTACACCGCCATGTATCCATCTCTCATATCTGATATCTAGCTCTTCTATTATCACATATCTACGATCAGTCTCATCCATGTACACCGCCATGTGTCCATCTCTCATATCTGATATCTAGCTCTTCTATTATCACATATCTACGATCAGTCTCATCCATGTACACCGCCATGTATCCATCTCTCATATCTGATATCTAGCTCTTCTATTATCACATATCTACGATCAGCCTCATCCATGTACACCGCCATGTATCCATCTCTCATATCTGATATCTAGCTCTTCTATTATCACATATCTACGATCAGTCTCATCCATGTACACCGCCATGTATCCATCTCTCATATCTGATATCTAGCTCTTCTGTTATCACATATCTACGATCAGCCTCATCCATGTACACCGCCATGTATCCATCTCTCATATCTGATATCTAGCTCTTCTATTATCACATATCTACGATCAGTCTCATCCATGTACACCGCCATGTATCCATCTCTCATATCTGATATCAAGCTCTTCTATTATCACATATCTACGATCAGCCTCATCCATGTACACCACCATGTATCCATCTCTCATATCTGATATCTAGCTCTTCTGTTATCACATATCTACGATCAGCCTCATCCATGTACACCGCCATGTATCCATCTCTCATATCTGATATCTAGCTCTTCTATTATCACATATCTGCGATCAGCCTCATCCATGTACACCGCCATGTATCCATCTCTCATATCTGATATCTAGCTCTTCTATTATCACATATCTACGATCAGTCTCATCCATGTACACCGCCATGTATCCATCTCTCATATCTGATATCTAGCTCTTCTGTTATCACATATCTACGATCAGCCTCATCCATGTACACCGCCATGTATCCATCTCTCATATCTGATATCTAGCTCTTCTGTTATCACATATCTACGATCAGCCTCATCCATGTACACCGCCATGTATCCATCTCTCATATCTGATATCTAGCTCTTCTATTATCACATATCTGCGATCAGCCTCATCCATGTACACCGCCATGTATCCATCTCTCATATCTGATATCTAGCTCTTCTATTATCACATATCTACGATCAGTCTCATCCATGTACACCGCCATGTATCCATCTCTCATATCTGATATCTAGCTCTTCTATTATCACATATCTACGATCAGTCTCATCCATGTACACCGCCATGTATCCATCTCTCATATCTGATATCTAGCTCTTCTATTATCACATATCTACGATCAGCCTCATCCATGTACACCGCCATGTATCCATCTCTCATATCTGATATCTAGCTCTTCTATTATCACATCTACGATCAGCCTCATCCATGTACACCGCCATGTATCCATCTCTCATATCTGATATCTAGCTCTTCTATTATCACATATCTACGATCAGCCTCATCCATGTACACCGCCATGTATCCATCTCTCATATCTGATATCTAGCTCTTCTATTATCACATATCTACGATCAGCCTCATCCATGTACACCGCCATGTATCCATCTCTCATATCTGATATCTAGCTCTTCTATTATCACATATCTACGATCAGCCTCATCCATGTACACCGCCATGTATCCATCTCTCATATCTGATATCTAGCTCTTCTATTATCACATATCTACGATCAGCCTCATCCATGTACACCGCCATGTATCCATCTCTCATATCTGATATCTAGCTCTTCTATTATCACATCTACGATCAGCCTCATCCATGTACACCGCCATGTATCCATCTCTCATATCTGATATCTAGCTCTTCTATTATCACATATCTACGATCAGCCTCATCCATGTACACCGCCATGTATCCATCTCTCATATCTGATATCTAGCTCTTCTATTATCACATATCTACGATCAGCCTCATCCATGTACACCGCCATGTATCCATCTCTCATATCTGATATCTAGCTCTTCTATTATCACATCTACGATCAGCCTCATCCATGTACACCACCATGTATCCATCTCTCATATCTGATATCTAGCTCTTCTATTATCACATCTACGATCAGCCTCATCCATGTACACCACCATGTATCCATCTCTCATATCTGATATCTAGCTCTTCTATTATCACATATCTACGATCAGCCTCATCCATGTACACAGCCATGTATCCATCTCTCATATCTGATATCTAGCTCTTCTATTATCACATATCTACGATCAGTCTCATCCATGTACACCGCCATGTATCCATCTCTCATATCTGATATCTAGCTCTTCTATTATCACATATCTACGATCAGTCTCATCCATGTACACCGCCATGTATCCATCTCTCATATCTGATATCTAGCTCTTCTATTATCACATATCTACGATCAGTCTCATCCATGTACACCACCATGTATCCATCTCTCATATCTGATATCTAGCTCTTCTATTATCACATATCTACGATCAGCCTCATCCATGTACACCGCCATGTATCCATCTCTCATATCTGATATCTAGTTCTTCTATTATCACATATCTACGATCAGTCTCATCCATGTACACCACCATGTATCCATCTCTCATATCTGATATCTACCTCTTCTATTATCACATATCTACGATCAGCCTCATCCATGTACACCGCCATGTATCCATCTCTCATATCTGATATCTAGCTCTTCTATTATCACATATCTACGATCAGTCTCATCCATGTACACCGCCATGTATCCATCTCTCATATCTGATATCTAGCTCTTCTATTATCACATATCTACGATCAGCCTCATCCATGTACACCGCCATGTGTCCATCTCTCATATCTGATATCTAGCTCTTCTATTATCACATATCTACGATCAGTCTCATCCATGTACACCGCCATGTGTCCATCTCTCATATCTGATATCTAGCTCTTCTATTATCACATATCTACGATCAGTCTCATCCATGTACACCGCCATGTATCCATCTCTCATATCTGATATCTAGCTCTTCTATTATCACATATCTACGATCAGTCTCATCCATGTACACCGCCATGTGTCCATCTCTCATATCTGATATCTAGCTCTTCTATTATCACATATCTACGATCAGTCTCATCCATGTACACCACCATATATCCATCTCTCATATCTGATATCTAGCTCTTCTATTATCACATATCTACGATCAGTCTCATCCATGTACACCGCCATGTATCCATCTCTCATATCTGATATCTAGCTCTTCTATTATCACATATCTACGATCAGCCTCATCCATGTACACCACCATGTGTCCATCTCTCATATCTGATATCTAGCTCTTCTATTATCACATATCTACGATCAGTCTCATCCATGTACACAGCCATGTATCCATCTCTCATATCTGATATCTAGCTCTTCTATTATCACATATCTACGATCAGCCTCATCCATGTACACCGCCATGTATCCATCTCTCATATCTGATATCTAGCTCTTCTATTATCACATATCTACGATCAGCCTCATCCATGTACACCGCCATGTGTCCATCTCTCATATCTGATATCTAGCTCTTCTATTATCACATATCTACGATCAGTCTCATCCATGTACACCGCCATGTATCCATCTCTCATATCTGATATCTAGCTCTTCTATTATCACATATCTACGATCAGTCTCATCCATGTACACCGCCATGTATCCATCTCTCATATCTGATATCTAGCTCTTCTATTATCACATATCTACGATCAGTCTCATCCATGTACACCACCATGTATCCATCTCTCATATCTGATATCTAGCTCTTCTATTATCACATATCTACGATCAGTCTCATCCATGTACACCGCCATGTATCCATCTCTCATATCTGATATCTAGCTCTTCTATTATCACATATCTACGATCAGCCTCATCCATGTACACCGCCATGTATCCATCTCTCATATCTGATATCTAGCTCTTCTATTATCACATATCTACGATCAGCCTCATCGATGTACACAGCCATGTATCCATCTCTCATATCTGATATCTAGCTCTTCTATTATCACATATCTACGATCAGCCTCATCCATGTACACCGCCATGTGTCCATCTCTCATATCTGATATCTAGCTCTTCTATTATCACATAACTACGATCAGTCTCATCCATGTACACCGCCATGTATCCATCTCTCATATCTGATATCTAGCTCTTCTATTATCACATATCTACAATCAGTCTCATCCATCGATGTACACCGCCATGTGTCCATCTCTCATATCTGATATCTAGCTCTTCTATTATCACATATCTACGATCAGCCTCATCCATGTACACCGCCATGTATCCATCTCTCATATCTGATATCTAGCTCTTCTATTATCACATATCTACGATCAGTCTCATCCATGTACACCGCCATGTATCCATCTCTCATATCTGATATCTAGCTCTTCTATTATCACATATCTACGATCAGTCTCATCCATGTACACCACCATATATCCATCTCTCATATCTGATATCTAGCTCTTCTATTATCACATATCTACGATCAGTCTCATCCATGTACACCGCCATGTATCCATCTCTCATATCTGATATCTAGCTCTTCTATTATCACATATCTACGATCAGCCTCATCCATGTACACCGCCATGTATCCATCTCTCATATCTGATATCTAGCTCTTCTATTGTCACATATCTACGATCAGTCTCATCCATGTACACCACCATGTATCCATCTCTCATATCTGATATCTAGCTCTTCTATTATCACATATCTACGATCAGTCTCATCCATGTACACCACTATGTATCCATCTCTCATATCTGATATCTAGCTCTTCTATTATCACATATCTACGATCAGTCTCATCCATGTACACCGCCATGTATCCATCTCTCATATCTGATATCTAGCTCTTCTATTATCACATATCTACGATCAGTCTCATCCATGTACACCACCATGTATCCATCTCTCATATCTGATATCTAGCTCTTCTATTATCACATATCTACGATCAGTCTCATCCATGTACACCGCCATGTATCCATCTCTCATATCTGATATCTAGCTCTTCTATTATCACATATCTGCGATCAGCCTCATCCATGTACACCGCCATGTGTCCATCTCTCATATCTGATATCTAGCTCTTCTATTATCACATATCTGTGATCAGTCTCATCCATGTACACAGCCATGTATCCATCTCTCATATCTGATATCTAGCTCTTCTATTATCACATATCTACGATCAGTCTCATCCATGTACACCGCCATGTATCCATCTCTCATATCTGATATCTAGCTCTTCTATTATCACATATCTACGATCAGCCTCATCCATGTACACCGCCATGTATCCATCTCTCATATCTGATATCTAGCTCTTCTATTATCACATATCTACGATCAGTCTCATCCATGTACACCGCCATGTATCCATCTCTCATATCTGATATCTAGCTCTTCTATTATCACATATCTACGATCAGTCTCATCCATGTACACCGCCATGTATCCATCTCTCATATCTGATATCTAGCTCTTCTGTTATCACATATCTACGATCAGTCTCATCCATGTACACCGCCATGTATCCATCTCTCATATCTGATATCTAGCTCTTCTATTATCACATATCTACAATCAGCCTCATCCATGTACACCGCCATGTATCCATCTCTCATATCTGATATCTAGCTCTTCTATTATCACATATCTACGATCAGCCTCATCCATGTACACCGCCATGTATCCATCTCTCATATCTGATATCTAGCTCTTCTATTATCACATATCTACGATCAGCCTCATCCATGTACACCGCCATGTATCCATCTCTCATATCTGATATCTAGCTCTTCTATTATCACATATCTACGATCAGTCTCATCCATGTACACCGCCATGTGTCCATCTCTCATATCTGATATCTAGCTCTTCTATTATCACATATCTACGATCAGTCTCATCCATGTACACCGCCATGTGTCCATCTCTCATATCTGATATCTAGCTCTTCTATTATCACATATCTACGATCAGCCTCATCCATGTACACCGCCATGTATCCATCTCTCATATCTGATATCTAGCTCTTCTATTATCACATATCTACGATCAGCCTCATCCATGTACACCGCCATGTATCCATCTCTCATATCTGATATCTAGCTCTTCTATTCACATATCTACGATCAGTCTCATCCATGTACACCGCCATGTGTCCATCTCTCATATCTGATATCTAGCTCTTCTATTATCACATATCTACGATCAGTCTCATCCATGTACACCGCCATGTGTCCATCTCTCATATCTGATATCTAGCTCTTCTATTATCACATATCTACGATCAGTCTCATCCATGTACACCGCCATGTGTCCATCTCTCATATCTGATATCTAGCTCTTCTATTATCACATATCTACGATCAGCCTCATCCATGTACACCGCCATGTATCCATCTCTCATATCTGATATCTAGCTCTTCTATTATCACATATCTACGATCAGTCGCATCCATGTACACCGCCATGTATCCATCTCTCATATCTGATATCTAGCTTTTCCTTCTCGTCACATATCTATTTCTCCAGCCTCCTTCTTGCGAGGCGGCTCTTGGGCTCATCTGGCGGTGTTGACCCCGAGAGGACATGTTTTCCGGAGCCATCCAATATCTCTTGTCATTATGGCCGCGTCATGGATGTGATGTGTCCTCTGTGGGGAGAACGGTCTTCATCATTCTCCTGAAGTGCTGCACGTTCCCTTTGTAGCTCCCGGCAGCCATTAGTCATTATATCTCCAGTCTCTACTTCTCCTTTGATATTTCTGCCACTCAGCGAGGGAATCAGGTTTCCGGCATTAGCCGTCACTGCAAATAATTAAACGTCATCTGCACAGGAGCATTGGGGGTCACCTTTCACCCTAAAAATGCCTCTGACAATTCCCGCGCTTCCACCTCCATCTTTGATCAGCAAGCCTTTGTACATCACAGAAAATTCCTCAATCGTGAAGGGATTTGGACGGTGCCAGCTCCAGAAAACATCTCCATTATATCAGGGATTAAAGATGACAGAGGCCAAAGTCCGACTGCACGCGCCGCACGATACGACTGACTCCAACAGGATCCAGCTCCAGTACAACCCTGATCATCTACAGCTAGAAGCCCTACATGACACCATCAGGGGGTCTGCAGTAATTCCCTAAACACCACGACCACGCACATCAGCACAATGCCAATATGTATCTGGTTTCTCGGCATTGTCTCATCCATCTATATATAATATATACATATTGGAGTGCGGAGACAGCCATTTGCTGAGGTCAGCCAAATACGAGCGGCTGGTGGAGAATAAAGTTTATTCTTATGAGGAGAATGGAAGGAGCAGCTATCCTTCTCCAGGATCCTCTGTCCTCCTCCTCCAAACTCATATGTCTTTCTCCAAACCCCTCTGTCCTTCCTCTTCCTCCAGATTCCTCTGTCCTCCTCCTCCAGACCCCTCTGTCCTCCTCGTCCAGACTCCCCTCTGTTTTTCTCCACACCCCTGTCCCCCTCTTCCAGAACCCTGAGTCTTTCTGCAGACCACTCTGTCCTCCTCCTTCTCCACACTCTTCTGTCCTCCTCCTCCAGACCCCTCTGTCCTCCTCCACACCCCTCTGTCCTTCTTCTCCACACCCCTCTGTCCTCTTCCAGTAATAAGAGATCCCAGGGCATAATAAGGGACATTAAATTCATGGAGAATAACTTCTATGTGAATTTAATTTCCCAGGGAAAACTTCACAGTCAGTCACATTAGAATGTTGACAAATCCACTCATTTCTAGCAGCAACACATCTCAGACGTTGTGCCCAAGCAATGCCCACCTTTTCTGAGCTGGACATTACGTTTATACAGCTTTCCATGGCTGGGAGGCCAATAGTCGGGGCGTCAGTCCTGCTTGGCCATTATTCACATTTGACACATGTTAATATTAGAAGCTTGAACCGTCCCAAGTAGTGTCACCTTAACGTGGTGAGATGACTCTTATATTTCTTTTATCAAAACAATGTTAAGTAGCCTATGTATTATTTTCATGATCTATTGCAATTTATTTACTTATTTTGGTGTATTTTCTCATTTTGTTTTTGTCCTAGGTTTTGAATGTCGACCATGGTGCTCAGGCCATATCCCCCACTGTGCAGCGCCCCTCTTCTTCTTACAACAGTCTGTAAATGTCAGTGAGGTGAGGAGATTATCGTTGCGAGCTTTGGGAGTGGAACATTGTCCCCTTCTTGTCTAATGTCAGATACTCGCTGCTCCACAGTTTGGGGTCTTTGCCGGATTCTTCGTTCCATAATGCACCCAATGTCTTCTATTGGTGGAAGGTCCGGCATGCAGGCAGGCGATTCATCCCCCAGACTCCTCTTGTGAGCAGCCGTTCTGCTGTGATGGAGGCAGCATATGCTTTACCACTGTCCTATAGAAGGTCTTCCCTGAAATAGACGTTGTCTGGTTGAAGCAGATGTTGTTCTAACACTTCTATATGACACGCAACATTGATGGCGCCTCTCATGTGCACGCTGCCCCTGCCATGAGCACTAATGGCCCCATACATGAGGCAGACCTGTGCGATGATAACAAGCTGGATGATCCCTCTCCTAGATAACAAGCTGGATGATCCCTCTCCTCGATAACAAGCTGGAAGGTCCCTCTCCTCCATAACAAGCTGGATGGTCCCTCTCCTCGACAACAAGCTGGATGATCCCTCTCCTCGATAACAGGCTGGATGATCCCTCTCCTCGATAACAAGCTGGATGGTCCCTCTCCTCGATAACAAGCTGGATGGTCCCTCTCCTCGATAACAAGCTGGATGATCCCTCTCCTCGATAACAAGCTGCACAGTCCCTCTCCTCGATAACAAGCTGCACAGTCCCTCTCCTCGATAACAAGCTGCACAGTCCCTCTCCTCGATAACAAGCTGCACAGTCCCTCTCCTCCTGAGTCTGCAGGATTTCCATAAAGAATTGCACATTTTGATTCATCTGACCACAAAACAGTTGCTATTTTGCTTCTGTCCATTATAATGAGCTTTGGCCCAGAGAAGATGGCAGCGTTTCTGGATTGGGCATAAAAAAAACAAAACAAACAAACAAAACACTCGTCACTGCATATTACACCCATGAAGGTAAAGTCTATGTCCCTTGTGTGGTGAGTAGTGATGAGTGAACGTGCTTCAACAAGATCTTATCCGAGCATTCTCATGTGCTGAGTGTCTTCGGCGTGCTCGAAAAATATGTTTGAGTCCATGTGGCTGCATGTCTCGCTGCTGTTCGAGAGATGCAACACACGCAGAGATTGCATGTTATGCTGCTGGAGCGGCCCCCAGACGCAGGACGGCGGGGTACTCGGTACCGGGTCTATCGGTTCTGAGGATGTCACGGTGGCCCGACCCGGTCCGTGGTCCTGCTAAGGGGCGCCCAATAAAAGGTGTAGGTGGTGGTGTAGGTCGCAGTAAATAACGAGGACACAGGGTTGCAGTCTCTTTACCTCTTTACTGAAGGCTTCGGCATCCACAATCCAGAGCACTGCCAACAGGGCTGGCTGAGACCGGCCGGTCCGAAGGCACATCCAGAGTTCCCTTTGCAGGTGGAAATCAGTGCCTACCTTCTAGCGCCTGTGTGTTGTAGTACTTCCCTGCTGAGCACCACGGGATAGTCCTCACAACTGTCGTGTATGTTTCTGATATTCTCTCTCTCTGTCCCCCAGATGGTATGGATAGGATGACCCGTATGACGGGGTAGGCCTGGAGTTATTTTATAGGGACCCTAGTGTCGCCCCTCTCCCACAATTGCCTCCGTTGTCTTCATTAGGTGATTTAGGTGAGGCAGCCAACCTAAAATTAACTGTCCTGCCGTTGGTTTGAAGTAATGCTTGGAGCCCAATACTTCCTCGGCGTTCCGGCCACCGGCTACGCGCCTCAGTAGGATGTTGCCGATCTCGGGGCACGACTCCTACTGCTTCTATCGCCTTTGTGCTGTGATCTCGTTTCTCACTTCTCCACAATATACTTCGCTTCGTGTCCTTTCTTAAGATGCCGCCGCAATGAAGTGCAGGCGCGGCTCCGTAATGATTTGTCCTTTTCGCTAGGCCTCTGCCAGGATCCCACCCCTGACAGGGACCCCCCTGAATCTTCCCAAGCAACGCTCTCCTCTCACTAGATGTTACCTGGGCAAAACCCAGTCAGCTTCTCCCAAACTTCCTATCCAGCCCCCAGTTTTACCAGATTGTGAGGAGTGGCCTAATACATAGAACCCTTTGCTCCCCCTGGTGGCCGGAGTGTGAAGTGTAATGTGTGACTGTGATACCTGGTCAGGTGAACTCCTTTAGTGCCATCAGACGTACCATCACTCCCCTTAGTGGCGGAGCGTCAGTACTGCAACGACCAGGACTCTGGGGCGCTGCACTGCCACAGTCAAACAGAAAAAAAAATCACACTGTGAAGTCCATGGCCAATGGGGTTTCTTTTCGAATAGAAAACTAGGATATAAAATGTCTCCAGCGAGTTTCTTTTTTTGGCAACACATTTAAATTAATTTCTGAGGATTCGATCTAGTGTTTGATCCTGGTTCCAAAGAGGGAAGTATTTTTTAATGATCAAGCAAATTTCATTGACGTTTCTATTATGCGCAGTGGAAGTAACTGATATATTACTATTTTATTTCTATTTTGTTTGTAAAAAATTCTTCCTGATTCTTGTTTTGCACAAAAGTCTCTGCGCTCTGTAGCATTCAGTCATGGTGGTATCCACGCTTACATAAACGTCTCTGCGTTCTGTAGCATCCAGTCTTGGTGGTATCCACGCTTACATAAAAGTCTCTGCGCTCTGTAGCATCCAGTCATGGTGGTATCCACGCTTACATAAACGTCTCTGCGCTCTGTACCATCCAGTCATGGTGGTATCCACGCTTACATAAACGTCTCTGCGCTCTGTACCATCCAGTCATGGTGGTATCCACGCTTACATAAACGTCTCTGCGCTCTGTAGCATCCAGTCTTGGTGGTATCCACGCTTACATAAAAGTCTCTGCGCTCTGTAGCATCCAGTCATGATGGTATCCACGCTTACATAAAAGTCTCTGCGTTCTGTAGCATCCAGTCTTGGTGGTATCCACGCTTACATAAAAGTCTCTGCGTTCTGTAGCATCCAGTCATGGTGGTATCCACGCTTACATAAACGTGTCTGTGCTCTGTAGCATCCAGTCATGATGGTATCCACGCTTACATAAAAGTCTCTGCGTTCTGTAGCATCCAGTCATGGTGGTATCCATGCTTACATAAACGTGTCTGTGCTCTGTAGCATCCAGTCATGGTGGTATCCACGCTTACATAAACGTCTCTGCGCTCTGTAGCATCCAGTCATGGTGGTATCCACGCTTACATAAATGTCTCTGCGCTCTGTAGCATCCAGTCATGGTGGTATCCACGCTTACATAAAAGTCTCTGCGCTCTGTAGCATCCAGTCATGGTGGTATCCACGCTTACATAAAAGTCTCTGCACTCTGTAGCATCCAGTCATGGTGGTATCCACGCTTACATAAAAGTCTCTGCACTCTGGAGCATCCAGTCATGATGGTATCCACGCTTACATAAAAGTCTCTGCGCTCTGTAGCATCCAGTCATGGTGGTATCCACGCTTACATAAAAGTATCTGCCCTCTGTAGCATCCAGTCATGGTGGTATCCACGCTTACATAAACGTGTCTGTGCTCTGTAGCATCCAGTCATGGTGGTATCCACGCTTACATAAACATCTCTGCGCTCTGTAGCATCCAGTCATGGTGGCATCCACGCTTACATAAACGTGTCTGTGCTCTGTAGCATCCAGTCATGGTGGTATCCACGCATACATAAAAGTCTCTGCGCTCTATAGCATCCAGTCATGGTGGTATCCACGCTTACATAAACATCTCTGCGCTCTGTAGCATCCAGTCATGGTGGTATCCACGCTTACATAAACGTCTCTGTGCTCTGTAGCATCCAGTCATGGTGGTATCCACGCTTACATAAAAGTCTCTGTGCTCTGTAGCATCCAGTCATGGTGGTATCCACGCTTACATAAACGTGTCTGTGCTCTGTAGCATCCAGTCATGGTGGTATCCACGCTTACATAAACGTGTCTGTGCTCTGTAGCATCCAGTCATGGTGGTATCCACACTTACATAAACGTGTCTGTGCTCTGTAGCATCCAGTCATGATGGTATCCACGCTTACATAAAAGTCTCTGCGCTCTGTAACATCCAGTCATAGTATCCACGCTTACGTAAACGTGTCTGTGCTCTGTAGCATCCAGTCATGGTGGTATCCACACTTACATAAACGTGTCTGCGTTCTGTAGCATCCAGTCATGGTGGTATCCACGCTTACATAAACGTCTCTGCGCTCTGTAGCATCCAGTCATGGTGGTATCCACGCTTACATAAACGTCTCTGCGCTCTGTAGCATCCAGTCATGGTGGTATCCACGCTTACATAAACGTCTCTGCGCTGTGTAGCATCCAGTCATGGTGGTATCCATGCTTACATAAATGTATCTGCGCTCTGTAGCATCCAGTCATGGTATCCATGCTCACATAAATGTCTCTGCGCTCTGGACCATCCAGTCATGGTGGTATCCACGCTTACATAAACTTCTCTGCGCTCTGTAGCATCCAGTCATGGTGGTATCCACGCTTACCTAAATGTCTCTGCGCTCTGTACCATCCAGTCATGGTGGTATCCACGCTTACATAAACGTCTCTGCGCTCTGTAGCATCCAGTCATGGTGGTATCCACGCTTACATAAACTTCTCTGCGCTCTGTAGCATCCAGTCATGGTGGTATCCATGCTTACATAAACGTCTCTGCGCTCTGTAGCATCCAGTCATGGTGGTATCCATGCTTACCTAAATGTCTCTGTGCTCTGTACCATCCAGTCATGGTGGTATCCACGCTTACATAAACGTCTCTGCGCTCTGTACCATCCAGTCATGGTGGTATCCACGCTTACATAAACGTCTCTGCGCTCTGTACCATCCAGTCATGGTGGTATCCACGCTTACATAAACGTCTCTGCGCTCTGTACCATCCAGTCATGGTGGTATCCACGCTTACATAAACTTCTCTGCGCTCTGTAGCATCCAGTCATGATGGTATCCATGCTTACATAAATGTCTCTGCGCTCTGTAGCATCCAGTCATGGTGGTATCCACGCTTACATAAACTTCTCTGCGCTCTGTACCATCCAGTCATGGTGGTATCCACGCTCACATAAACGTCTCTGCGCTCTGTACCATCCAGTCATGGTATCCATGCTTACATGCCTGTCATTAATATTGCTGCACTGTTGTGAGAAAACTGCTGAATCTGAACAGGCTCTTTTGGTTCTCAATAGTCATCTATCGGAAAGGATGGTGCGGGTGTGAACTATCGGTTTGTAAATCGTCTTTACCTGCGTCATAACACATGACATGCATCTATTTTAATTTCTTCTTTCTTCTATTTAGTGCAGTGTGGCCTGAGGGCCCGGAGATCCTGAGCCTCCAATATTGAGGCCTTGTACCTTGAGCACGTTGATTTCTCCGGAATCTCTGGCTCCTCTGATGATATTTGTGATATAGATGAGGATGTTCAGTCTTTGTTATTTTACATTGAGGAACACTTCTCTGAAGTATTTACACAATTTTTATCCTCAGCTGTTCTCGGATTGGTGACCTCCGACCATCTTTACTCCGGAGAGACTCTGCCTCTCTCACATGCTCTTCATACACAGTCATGTGACTTAGTTGGACATCAGCTGTTTTTTCTTTAGACCATTTACTTTTCCACCCTTTTGTTTACCCTTTCTAACTATTCTGAGATTTGTCGCTGCCATCAATTTCTAAATGAGATCATATTTTTCAAATGAAATGTCCAACGTGTGATCTGTCCTGTGTTATTTAAAGGACCAACTTTTTTGGAATTGTGATTGTATATAGGGTCAGACCATGCAGTGACTGCATTTAGTATATAAAATATACATACATTGTGTACAGAAGGTGAAATTGAACATGTCATCAATGCTCAAAGTGAATCTATGGTAAAGCTGCTATTGACATGAAATTCTCCCCAGATGTCGGTAACAACCCATCCGATCCACACAGGACAGCACCAGAGATGTCTATACATTATGTGTAATATTGAGAAATGATGCAGGGAAAAGTATTGAACACGTTGCTAAAATGTAATTAATACTTGTAACAAAAGCTTTTGCTGTTGATGAAGCTTCAGGACGCCTCCTGTATGGAGAAACTAGTCGCAGGCATTGCTCAGGTGAGATTTTGGCCCATTCTTCCTCACAAACACTCGTCACATCCTGAAGCTTCCGTGTCTTCTATGATCTCTGAGCTTTAGTTCCTTCCATACATCTTCTACTGGAGTCAGATCTGGTGATCGGCTGAACACTCTCCAGGAAGTCAGGGTCTCAGTATCTAAGTCTAACATAAAGAAAAGATTTCATGGGAGCAAATACCAAGGAGTCACCACAAGGTGCAAAACATTAATCAGCCAGAAAATAGAAAGGCCAAATTAGACTTTACCAAAAACGTCTGTTCACAGACAACAGGGAAAATCACACAGATCCCATCGCTGCCATCAGTTTGTCAGGGGAACACAACACCGCTGCCGCTAATCGTCAGGACAATTACGCAATTTACTGATGATGGACGAGGATGCGGCTGCTTCCACTACTAGTCCGGTTATTGGGGAACTCACATTGAGGGTATGGTACATACACCTCCGATGTATATATATATATATATATATATATATATATACACACACACACACACACCCCAAAACGATCACTGCCAACTCCACAATAACAAACAGAACTACTAGCTGCCACCAATCGTTTACACAGGCCAATTGGACGCCTGTTATAGGCAGCGTATGGCTTCAGGGTTCGGTTTACAGAGCAAGAGGAACAGAGATATTAAATTTTACATATTTAATCCAGAAAGATAGGCATTGTTTTTAAAAAAAATATACAAAGATGATCTAAAATGGGAATAAAGCAATACGGTATATTCAACGACATAGAATAAAAAAGGAACAACAAAAGATGATGTCACGAAAATGGCTCGGAGTTTAGCAGAGGGAGGTAATCCTTAGGAAATCGGACATAACCTGTTATGACCCCAATGGCGAGGGTCTCAGAGATATCAGCAAGTCTGCGAAGTACAAAAATCCAGCTCATAGGGCAGTGGTAACTGGGTTGACCATATATCTACTCCTAACGCCAACACTAGAAGTAGCCGGGGAACATGCCTACGTTGGTCGCTAGATGTCTCGCGCCAGCCGGAGAGCTAACTACCCCTAGAAGAGGAAAACAAAGACCTCTCTTGCCTCCAGAGAAAAAGACCCCAAAAGTAGGATACAAGCCCCCCACAAATAATAACGGTGAGGTAAGAGGAAATGACAAACACAGAGATGAACTAGGTTTAGCAAAGAGAGGCCCACTTGCTAATAGCAGAATGTAGCAAGATAACTTATATGGTCAACAAAAACCCTATCAAAATCCACGCTGGAGATTCAAGAACCCCCGAACCGTCTAACGGCCCGGGGGGAGAACACCAGCCACCCTAGAGCTTCCAGCAAGGTCAGGAAACAGATTATATACAAGCTGGACAAAAATGCAAACAAAAACAAATAGCAAAAAGCAAGAAAGCAGACTTAGCTTAATCAAGCAGGAACCAGGATCAGAAGACAAGAGCACTACAGATTAGCTCTGATATCAACGTTGCCAGGCATAGAACTGAAGGTCCAGGGAGCTTATATAGCAACACCCCTGACCTAACGACCCAGGTGAGCATACAAGGGATGAAAGACATACCCAGAGTAAAATCACTAGTAGCCACTAGAGGGAGCCAAAAGGTAAATTCACAACAGTACCCCCCCCTTAGTGAGGGGTCACCGAACCCTCACCAAGACCACCAGGGCGATCAGGATGAGCGGCGTGAAAGGCACGAACTAAATCGGCCGCATGCACATCAGAGGCGACCACCCAGGAATTATCCTCCTGACCATAGCCCTTCCACTTGACCAGGTACTGAAGCCTCCGCCTGGAGAGACGAGAATCTAAGATCTTCTCCACCACGTACTCCAACTCGCCCTCAACCAACACCGGAGCAGGAGGCTCAGCAGAAGGAACCACAGGCACAACGTACCGCCGCAACAAGGACCTATGAAATACGTTGTGAATGGCAAACGACACCGGAAGATCCAGGCGAAAGGATACAGGATTAAGGATCTCCAATATCCTGTAAGGACCAATGAAACGAGGCTTAAATTTGGGAGAGGAGACCTTCATAGGAACAAATCGAGAAGACAGCCATACCAAATCCCCAACACGAAGTCGGGGACCCACACCGCGGCGGCGGTTGGCAAAACGCTGAGCCTTCTCCTGTGACAACTTCAAGTTGTCCACCACATGATTCCAGATCCGCTGCAACCTATCCACCACAGAATCCACTCCAGGACAGTCAGAAGGCTCCACATGTCCCGAGGAAAAACGAGGATGGAAACCGGAGTTGCAGAAAAATGGCGAAACCAAGGTGGCAGAACTAGCCCGATTATTAAGGGCAAATTCAGCCAATGGCAAGAAGGTCACCCAATCATCCTGATCAGAAGAGACAAAACACCTCAAATACGCCTCCAGAGTCTGATTAGTTCGTTCCGTTTGTCCGTTAGTCTGTGTTTGAAAAGCGGACGAAAACGACAAATCAATGCCCATCCTACCACAAAAGGATCGCCAGAACCTGGAAACAAACTGGGATCCTCTGTCCGACACAATATTCTCAGGAATGCCGTGCAAACGAACCACGTTCTGGAAGAACACAGGAACCAGATCAGAAGAGGAAGGCAGCTTAGGCAAAGGAACCAGATGGACCATCTTGGAGAAACGATCACATATCACCCAGATGACAGACATGCCCTTAGACACCGGAAGATCCGAAATGAAATCCATACAGATGTGTGTCCAAGGTCTCTTCGGGACAGGCAAGGGCAAGAGCAACCCGCTGGCACGAGAACAGCAAGGCTTAGCTCGAGCACAAGTACCACAGGACTGCACCAGTGACCGCACATCCCTTGACAAGGAAGGCCACCAAAAGGACCTGGCCACCAGATCTCTGGTGCCTAAAATTCCCGGGTGCCCTGCCAACACTGAGGAATGAACCTCGAAAATGACTCTGCTGGTCCATTTAGCAGGCACAAACAATCTGTCAGGTGGACAAGAGTCAGGCCTACCAGCCTGAAATCTCTGCAACACACGTCGCAGATCTGGAGAAATAGCTGACAAGATAACTCCTTCCTTAAGAATACCCTCAGGTTCAGCGACTCCAGGAGCATCAGGCACAAAGCTCCTAGACAGAGCATCGGCCTTCACATTCTTAGAACCTGGTAAATACGAGACCACAAAGTCAAAACGGGAGAAAAACAATGACCAGCGGGCCTGTCTAGGATTCAAGCGTTTAGCAGACTCGAGGTACATCAGATTTTTGTGATCAGTCAAGACCACCACACGATGCCTAGCACCCTCGAGCCAATGACGCCACTCCTCAAATGCCCACTTCATGGCCAACAACTCCCGATTGCCCACATCATAATTTCGCTCTGCCGGCGAAAACTTCCTAGAGAAAAAGGCACAAGGTCTCATAGTAGAACAACCAGGACCTCTCTGCGACAAAACGGCCCCTGCCCCAATCTCCGAAGCATCCACCTCAACCTGAAAGGGAAGTGAGACGTCAGGCTGGCACAAAACAGGCGCCGAAGTAAACCGGCGTTTCAACTCCTGGAAAGCCTCCACGGCAGCAGGAGCCCAGTTAACAACATCAGAGCCTTTCTTGGTCATATCCGTCAACGGTTTAACAACGCTAGAAAAATTAGCGATAAAACGACGGTAGAAGTTAGCAAAACCCAAGAACTTCTGAAGACTCTTAACTGACGAGGGTTGAGTCCAATCATGAATAGCTCAGACCTTGACTGGGTCCATCTCCACAGCAGAAGGGGAAAAAATGAACCCTAAAAAGGGAACCTTCTGTACACCAAAGAGACACTTTGAACCTTTAACAAACAAAGAATTTTCACGCAAAATCTTGAAAACCATCCTGACCTGCTCCACATGCGAGTCCCAATCATCAGAAAAAAACAGAATATCATCCAGATAAACGATCAAAAATCTATCCAGATACTTCCGGAAAATGTCATGCATAAAGGACTGAAAAACTGAAGGTGCATTAGAGAGCCCAAATGGCATCACCAAGTACTCAAAATGACCTTCGGGCGTATTGAATGCGGTTTTCCATTCATCTCCTTGCTTAATGCGCACAAGGTTGTACGCACCACGAAGGTCTATCTTGGTGAACCACTTGGCACCTTTAATCCGGGCAAACAAGTCTGACAACAGCGGCAAAGGATACTGAAATTTGACAGTGATCTTATTTAAAAGCCGATAGTCAATACAAGGCCTCAAAGATCCGTCCTTTTTGGCCACAAAAAAGAATCCCGCACCAAGAGGGGAAGAAGAAGGACGGATATGCCCCTTCTCCAGAGACTCCTTGATATATGAACGCATAGCGGTATGTTCAGGTATCGACAGATTAAACAGTCTTCCCTTAGGAAACTTACTGCCTGGAATCAAATCTATAGCACAGTCACAGTCCCTATGAGGAGGCAGTGCACTGGACCTGGACTCGCTAAAGACATCCTGATAATCAGACAAATACGCCGGAACTTCCGAGGGCGTAGAAGTAGCAATAGACACGGGCAGGGAATCTCCATGAATTCCATGACAGCCCCAACTTGACACTGACATAGCCTTCCAGTCCAAGACTGGATTATGGGTCTGTAACCATGGCAAACCCAAAACAACCAAATCATGCATTTTATGCAGAACAAGAAAACGTATCACCTCGCGGTGTTCAGGAGTCATGCACATGGTAACCTGTGTCCAATACTGCGGTTTATTTTTTGCCAATGGCGTAGCATCAATACCTCTAAGAGGGATAGGATTTTCCAATGGCTCAAGAACAAATCCGCAGCGCTTGGCAAATGACAGATCCATAAGGCTCAGGGCCGCACCTGAGTCTACAAACGCCATGACAGGATACGATGACAGTGAGCAAATTAAAGTTACAGACAGAATAAACTTAGGTTGCAAATTACCAATGGTGACAGGACTAACAACCTTAGTAAGACGTTTAGAGCATGCTGAGATAACATGTGTAGAATCACCACAGTAGTAGCACAAGCCATTCTGGCGTCTATGAATTTTCCGCTCATTTCTAGTCAGGATTCTATCACATTGCATTAAATCAGGTGCCTGTTCAGACAACACCATGAGGGAATTTGCGGTTTTTCTATCACATTGCATCACATCAGGTGTCTGTTCAGACAACAACATGAGGGAATTTGCGGTTTTGCGCTCCCGCAACCGCCGGTCAATTTGAATAGCCAGGGACATGGTATCATTCAGACCTGTGGGAATGGGAAAACCCACCATCACATTCTTAATGGCTTCAGAAAGGCCATTTCTAAAATTTGCAGCCAATGCACACTCAATCCACTGGGTCAGCACGGACCATTTCCGAAATTTTTGGCAATACACTTCAGCCTCGTCCTGGCCCTGAGACATAGCCAGCAAGGCTTTTTCTGCCTGAATCTCAAGATTGGGTTCCTCATAAAGCAAAACGAGCGCCAGAAAAAACGCATCAATATCAGCCAATGCCGGATCTCCTGGCGCCAGCGAGAAGGCCCAATCCTGAGGGTCGCCCCGTAAAAAAGAAATAACAATTTTTACTTGCTGAGCGGAGTCTCCAGATGAACAGGGTCTCAGGGACAAAAACAATTTACAATTATTCCTGAAATTTCTAAATTTAAATCGGTCTCCGGAAAACAGTTCAGGAATCGGTATCTTAGGTTCTGACATAGGATTTCTGGAAACATAATCTTGTATGCCCTGCACACGAGCAGCAAGCTGGTCCACACTTGTAATCAAGGTCTGGACATTCATGTCTGCAGCAATCACAAGCCACTCAGAGGTAAAGGGGAAAAAAAAAAAAAAATTAGAAAGAGAAAAAAAAAACTCAGAACTTTCTTTCTTATAATCCCGCTTCTGCAATGCATTTAACATTTAATACTGGCCTGGCAAACTGTTATGACCCCAATGGCGAGGGTCTCAGAGATATCAGCAAGTCTGCGAAGTACAAAAATCCAGCTCATAGGGCAGTGGTAACTGGGTTGACCATATATCTACTCCTAACGCCAACACTAGAAGTAGCCGGGGAACATGCCTACGTTGGTCGCTAGATGTCTCGCGCCAGCCGGAGAGCTAACTACCCCTAGAAGAGGAAAACAAAGACCTCTCTTGCCTCCAGAGAAAAAGACCCCAAAAGTAGGATACAAGCCCCCCCACAAATAATAACGGTGAGGTAAGAGGAAATGACAAACACAGAGATGAACTAGGTTTAGCAAAGAGAGGCCCACTTACTAATAGCAGAATGTAGTAAGATAACTTATATGGTCAACAAAAACCCTATCAAAAATCCACGCTGGAGATTCAAGAACCCCCGAACCGTCTAACGGCCCGGGGGGAGAACACCAGCCACCCTAGAGCTTCCAGCAAGGACAGGAAACAGATTATATACAAGCTGGACAAAAATGCAAACAAAAACAAATAGCAAAAAGCAAAAAAGCAGACTTAGCTTAATCAAACAGGAACCAGGATCAGTAGACAAGAGCACTACAGATTAGCTCTGATATCAACGTTGCCAGGCATTGAACTGAAGGTCCAGGGAGCTTATATAGCAACACCCCTGACCTAACGACCCAGGTGAGCATACAAGGGATGATAGACATACCCAGAGTAAAATCACTAGTAGCCACTAGAGGGAGCCAAAAGGTAAATTCACAACAATAACCCCAGCGAGCTGCATCTTCCAGGACTGACAAAATAAAAAAACAACAAAATTCTGTTTTTTATTAGATCAAAGTAACACCTTCATACCTACTCCTGATGAGCTCATATGGGGGCTGGCTGTGAGATGTGCAAGGTCTTTTAGAAGTTTGAGATCCCCAAATTTCAGGATATATTTGCCTTCGGAGGTACAAGGAGGTAGATACTGTCATGTTTCCTATTGGGACTTTACCATTGTACAGAGATGAAACATGGCATGGATAGCATCATCACTGACTACTGGCTCTGTGGTGTTAGACAAGCCCTTTGAACAGAGGAAGCTCTTGCCAAGGAAGTGTACTACACCTCTGCGAAAACAAAATCCAGTCTCGGTGGCTGATTCCCAGAGCAGACCTCTGGTTGCAATTACCTGGTCACCATAGGAGGCCAATACTTCAATGGAGGTTGAAGTGTCAGGTCTTTCTTACTTTGGAAGTTATAATACGTCCCATATGTTCAATGTGAGGGTGATAATTAAGACAGGATAGCTATTGTGCCTCCGCTGTCAGGTAGGCCATCAGACCCCAGGGCCTACTAGGGTTAATATTAGGTATATCGCTATCGGTAAATATTATTTTCAAGCATCGCTACCCTGAGTCCTTGGTGTTGAACCCTTTTTTAATGGTTTTTTTTAAATCAATTTGTGTATATCTTTTTGACATTTGTATTTTTCATTATTAATAAATAGTATCTATATATAGGGGTAGTTTTTTTTATTTTTTTTGTGTTTGGTAAAGACTTCCCCCAAACTGTCTCTAACGGAAAATTATGAATATTGGGATCTGTATAGATCCGATAGTAACAAAACATACATTGTCAACTTTACAACTAATTAGGGAAGAATACGCATATTTTCTCATAACTATGACACCTGCCTATAGGCCCCAAATCAATAGTGGTCAGATCACTGAACCGAGCCATGTCATGTTTACGATCTATGGAATGGTAAAATCCAGATAAAAAATACGGAGACAATCTCGATCTTCTGCGATCGTCAAGAGGGAAGAGGTTGTTAATGTTAGGAATTTCATAAACTCCTGAAAGGCTCAGAGCATCCCACAACCCTGACAACGCAAGGTCATCACAGGGGAGGGGGTGTAACTCATGTGCCATTAAAAAGTCAAGGCAAATTATGATCTGGGTTAATGTAAAGAGATACATATCAGTGTATGCAGGATTCCCATCGCTGGTTTTTTTTCAATCTATTTTCTCTCCTTCCCTTAAGTGGAGCCGTCTCTGTGATTAGCGTGGTAAGTTTCTTTTGTGAATCCTGTTTATTACATGTAGTTGTATATGTTGTATTGTTTTGTCACCTTTTTAAAATATTTTGCATCATTTTATAGACATCAACTACAATTCTGAATTAAATATAAAATGTAATAGTTCTGTTCCTTTTGTTCTGTAAACCGCAACCCAAAGCTATACACTAAAAGAACCAGGCGTCCAGTCCGCCTGTATAAAAACGACTGGGGGTGGTGGCAGCTGGTGGTGGCAGTGAGTAGTTCTTGGGTTATCGTGGAACTAGCCGTTTACCGGGAGTATATACACATATTCCATGTGTGGAAATCAGAGGTGCATATACCGTACGCTCGCTGTTAGCTTCCCAATAATCAGCCATCTTGGAAACAGCCACAGTCTTCTCTGTTAATTGTCGATCAATCGCATAATTGCCCGGATGATAGGGGGCAGCAGAGAGCTATACGTGACACAAAGATAAAACAGCGAGGGTGGTTCAGAGTGACTATCCTGGCTGCAATCTTTGACAATTGGTGGCAGCAATGGGATTCTATGATCTCCCCAGTGAGATCCCTTGACACACACATTATTAGTACACAGGGCGGTATATACACACATTATTATTATACAGGGCGGAATATAGACATTATTAGTATACAGGGTGGTATATAGACACATTATTAGTACACAGGGGGTATATACACACATTATTAGTACACAGGGCGGTATATACACACATTATTAGTACACAGGGTGGTATATACACACATTATTATTATACAGGGCGGAATATAGACACATTATTAGTACACAGGGCGGTATATACACACGTTATTAGTATACAGGGCGGTATATAGACACATTATTAGTACTCCGGGCAGTATATATACACATTATTAGTACACAGGGCGGTATATATACACATTATTAGTACACAGGGCGGTATATAGACACATTATTAGTACACAGGGCGGTATATAGACATTATTAGTACACAGGGCGGTATATAGACACATTATTAGTACTCCGGGCGGTATATATACACATTATTAGTACACAGGGCGGTATATATACACATTATTAGTACACAGGGCGGTATATAGACACATTATTAGTACACAGGGCGGTATATAGACATTATTAGTACACAGGGCGGTATATAGACATTATTAGTACACAGGGTGGTATATAGACACATTATTAGTACACAGGGTGGTATATAGACACATTATTAGTACACAGGGCGGTATATAGACACATTATTAGTACACAGGGCGGTATATAGACATTATTAGTACACAGGGCGGTATATAGACACATTATTAGTACACCGGGCGGTATATAGACACATTATTAGTACACCGGGCGGTATATAGACATTATTAGTACACAGGGCGGTATATACACATTATTAGTACACAGGGCGGTATATAGACACATTATTAGTACACCGGGCGGTATATAGACACATTATTAGTACACAGGGTGGTATATAGACACATTATTAGTACACAGGGCGGTATATAGACATTATTAGTACACAGGGCGGTATATAGACACATTATTAGTACACAGGGCGGTATATAGACATTATTAGTACACAGGACGGTACATACACACATTATTAGTACACAGGGCGGTATATAGACACATTATTAGTACACAGGGCGGTATATAAACATTATTAGTACACAGGACGGTATATACACACATTATTAGTACACAGGGCGGTATATAGACACATTATTAGTACACAGGGCGGTATATAGACACATTATTAGTACACAGGGCGGTATATAGACATTATTAGTACACAGGGCGGTATATAGACACATTATTAGTACACAGGGCGGTATATAGACATTATTAGTACACAGGGCGGTATATAGACATTATTAGTACACAGGGCGGTATACAGACATTATTAGTACACAGGGCGGTATATAGACACATTATTAGTACACAGGGTGGTATATAGACATTATTAGTACACAGGGCGGTATATAGACACATTACTAGTACACCGGGCGGTATATACACATTATTAGTACACAGGGCGGTATATAGACATTATTAGTACACAGGGCGGTATATAGACATTATTAGTACACAGGGCGGTATATAGACATTATTAGTACACAGGGCGGTATATAGACACATTATTAGTACACCGGGCGGTATATAGACACATTATTAGTACACAGGGCGGTATATAGACATTATTAGTACACAGGGCGGTATATAGACACATTATTAGTACACCGGGCGGTATATACACATTATTAGTACACAGGGCGGTATATAGACATTATTAGTACACAGGGCGGTATATAGACATTATTAGTACACAGGGCGGTATATAGACACATTATTAGTACACCGGGCGGTATATATACACATTATTAGTACACAGGGCGGTATATAGACATTATTAGTACACAGGGCGGTATATAGACACATTATTAGTACACAGGGCGGTATATAGACACATTATTAGTACACCGGGCGGTATATAGACATTATTAGTACACAGGGCGGTATATAGACATTATTAGTACACAGGGCGGTATATAGACATTATTAGTACACAGGGTGGTATATAGACACATTATTAGTACACAGGGTGGTATATAGACACATTATTAGTACACAGGGCGGTATATAGACATTATTAGTACACAGGGCAGTATATAGACATTATTAGTACACAGGGCGGTATATAGACACATTATTAGTACACAGGGCGGTATATAGACATTATTAGTACACAGGGTGGTATATAGACATTATTAGTACACAGGGCGGTATATAGACATTATTAGTACACAGGGCGGTATATAGACATTATTAGTACACAGGGCGGTATATAGACATTATTAGTACACAGGGCGGTATATAGACATTATTAGTACACAGGGCGGTATATAGACACATTATTAGTACACAGGGCGGTATATAGACATTATTAGTACACAGCGCGGTATATAGACACATTATTAGTACACAGGGCGGTATATAGACATTATTAGTACACAGGGCGGTATATAGACACATTATTAGTACTCCGGGCGGTATATATACACATTATTAGTACACAGGGCGGTATATAGACATTATTAGTACACAGGGCGGTATATAGACACATTATTAGTACACCGGGCGGTATATATACACATTATTAGTACACAGGGCGGTATATAGACACATTATTAGTACACAGGGCGGTATATAGACATTATTAGTACACAGGGCTGTATATAGACATTATTAGTACACAGGGGGTATATAGACATTATTAGTACACAGGGCGGTATATAGACATTATTAGTACACAGGGCGGTATATAGACATTATTAGTACACCGGGCGGTATATAGACATTATTAGTACACAGGGCGGTATATAGTCATTATTAGTACACAGGGCGGTATATAGACACATTACTAGTACACCGGGCGGTATATAGACATTATTAGTACACAGGGCGGTATATAGACATTATTAGTACACAGGGCGGTATATAGACATTATTAGTACACAGGGCGGTATATAGACACATTATTAGTACACCGGGCGGTATATATACACATTATTAGTACACAGGGCGGTATATAGACACATTATTAGTACACAGGGCTGTATATAGACATTATTAGTACACAGGGGGTATATAGACATTATTAGTACACAGGGCGGTATATAGACATTATTAGTACACAGGGCGGTATATAGACACATTATTAGTACACTGGGCGGTATATATACACATTATTAGTACACAGGGCGATATATAGACACATTATTAGTACACAGGGCGGTATATAGACATTATTAGTACACAGGGCTGTATATAGACATTATTAGTACACAGGGGGTATATAGACATTATTAGTACACAGGGCGGTATATAGACATTATTAGTACACCGGGCGGTATATAGACATTATTAGTACACAGGGCGGTATATAGACACATTATTAGTACACAGGGTGGTATATAGACATTATTAGTACACAGGGCGGTATATAGACATTATTAGTACACAGGGCGGTATATAGACACATTATTAGTACACAGGGCGGTATATAGACACATTATTAGTACACAGGGCGGTATATAGACATTATTAGTACACAGGGCGGTATATAGACACATTATTAGTACTCCGGGCGGTATATATACACATTATTAGTACACAGGGCGGTATATAGACACATTACTAGTACACCGGGCGGTATATACACATTATTAGTACACAGGGCGGTATATAGACATTATTAGTACACAGGGCGGTATATAGACACATTATTAGTACACAGGGTGGTATATAGACATTATTAGTACACAGGGCGGTATATAGACATTATTAGTACACAGGGCGGTATATAGACATTATTAGTACACAGGGCGGTATATAGACACATTATTAGTACACAGGGCGGTATATAGACACATTATTAGTACACAGGGCGGTATATAGACATTATTAGTACACAGGGCGGTATATAGACACATTATTAGTACTCCGGGCGGTATATATACACATTATTAGTACACAGGGCGGTATATATACACATTATTAGTACACCGGGCGGTATATATACACATTATTAGTACACAGGGCGGTATATAGACACATTATTAGTACACAGGGCGGTATATAGTCACATTATTAGTACACAGGGGGTATATAGACATTATTAGTACACAGGGCGGTATATAGACATTATTAGTACACAGGGGGTATATAGACATTATTAGTACACTGGGCGGTATATATACACATTATTAGTACACAGGGCGATATATAGACATTATTAGTACACAGGGCGGTATATAGACATTATTAGTACACAGGGCGGTATATAGTCATTATTAGTACACCGGGCGGTATATAGACATTATTAGTACACAGGGCGGTATATAGTCACATTATTAGTACACAGGGGGTATATAGACATTATTAGTACACTGGGCGGTATATAGACACATTATTAGTACACAGGGCGGTATATAGACATTATTAGTACACAGGGCGGTATATAGAAATTATTAGTACACAGGGCGGTATATATACACATTATTAGTACACCGGGCGGTATATAGACACATTATTAGTACACAGGGCGGTATATAGACATTATTAGTACACAGGGCGGTATATAGACATTATTAGTACACAGGGCGGTATATAGACACATTATTAGTACACAGGGTGGTATATAGACATTATTAGTACACAGGGCGGTATATAGACATTATTAGTACACAGGGCGGTATATAGACATTATTAGTACATAGGGCGGTATATAGACATTATTAGTACACAGGGCGGTATATAGACATTATTAGTACACAGGGCGGTATATAGACATTATTAGTACACAGGGTGGTATATAGACATTATTAGTACACTGGGCGGTATATAGACACATTATTAGTACACAGGGCGGTATATAGACATTATTAGTACACAGGGCGGTATATAGACACATTATTAGTACACAGGGCGGTATATAGACATTATTAGTACACAGGGCGGTATATAGAAATTATTAGTACACAGGGCGGTATATATACACATTATTAGTACACCGGGCGGTATATAGACACATTATTAGTACACAGGGCGGTATATAGACATTATTAGTACACAGGGCGGTATATAGACATTATTAGTACACAGGGCGGTATATAGACACATTATTAGTACACAGGGTGGTATATAGACATTATTAGTACACAGGGCGGTATATAGACACATTATTAGTACACAGGGCGGTATATAGACATTATTAGTACACAGGGCGGTATATAGAAATTATTAGTACATAGGGCGGTATATAGACATTATTAGTACACAGGGCGGTATATAGACATTATTAGTACACAGGGCGGTATATAGACATTATTAGTACACAGGGCGGTATATAGACATTATTAGTACATAGGGCGGTATATAGACACATTATTAGTACACAGGGCGGTATATAGAAATTATTAGTACACAGGGCGGTATATAGAAATTATTAGTACACAGGGCGGTATATATACACATTATTAGTACACCGGGCGGTATATAGACACATTATTAGTACACAGGGCGGTATATAGACATTATTAGTACACAGGGCGGTATATAGACACATTATTAGTACACAGGGTGGTATATAGACATTATTAGTACACAGGGCGGTATATAGACATTATTAGTACACAGGGCGGTATATAGACACATTATTAGTACACAGGGTGGTATATAGACACATTATTAGTACACAGGGCGGTATATAGACACGTTATTAGTACACAGGGTGGTATATAGACATTATTAGTACACAGGGCGGTATATAGACATTATTAGTACACAGGGCGGTATATAGACACATTATTAGTACACAGGGCGGTATATAGACACATTATTAGTACACAGGGCGGTATATAGACATATTATTAGTACACAGGGCGGTATATAGACATTATTAGTACACAGGGCGGTATATAGACACATTATTAGTACACAGGGTGGTATATAGACATTATTAGTACACAGGGCGGTATATAGACATTATTAGTACACAGGGCGGTATATAGACACATTATTAGTACACAGGGCGGTATATAGACACATTATTAGTACACAGGGCGGTATATAGACATTATTAGTACACAGGGCGGTATATAGAAATTATTAGTACATAGGGCGGTATATAGACATTATTAGTACACAGGGCGGTATATAGACATTATTAGTACACAGGGCGGTATATAGACATTATTAGTACACAGGGCGGTATATAGACATTATTAGTACATAGGGCGGTATATAGACACATTATTAGTACACAGGGCGGTATATAGACATTATTAGTACACAGGGCGGTATATAGACACATTATTAGTACACAGGGCGGTATATAGACATTATTAGTACACAGGGCGGTATATAGAAATTATTAGTACACAGGGCGGTATATAGACACATTATTAGTACACAGGGCGGTATATAGACACATTATTAGTACATAGGGTGGTATATAGACATTATTAGTATACAGGGCGGTATATAGACATTATTAGTACACAGGGCGGTATATAGACACATTATTAGTACACAGGGCGGTATATAGACATTATTAGTACACAGGGCGGTATATAGAAATTATTAGTACACAGGGCGGTATATAGACACATTATTAGTACACAGGGCGGTATATAGACACATTATTAGTACATAGGGTGGTATATAGACATTATTAGTATACAGGGCGGTATATAGACATTATTAGTACACAGGGCGGTATA